>NW_027634978.1:0-36715 GCF_949748355.1 Melanostigma gelatinosum
TATTTTTTTAGTTACTTTGGAAAAAAAAATATTTTTTTAGTTACTTTGGAAAAAAAATATTTTTTTAGTTACTTTGGGAAAAAAAATATTTTTTTAGTTACTTTGGAAAAAAAAATATTTTTTTAGTTACTTTGGAAAAAAAAATATTTTTTTAGTTACTTTGGAAAAAAAAATATTTTTTTAGTTACTTTGGAAAAAAAAATATTTTTTTAGTTACTTTGGGAAAAAAAATATTTTTTAGTTACTTTGGAAAAAAAAATTTTTTTTTAGTTACTTTGGAAAAAAAAAATATTTTTTTAGTTTCTTTGGAAAAAAAAATATTTTTTTAGTTACTTTGGAAAAAAATTTTTTTTTTAGTTACTTTGGAAAAAAAAATATTTTTTTAGTTTCTTTGGAAAAAAAAAAAATATTTTAGTTACTTTGGAAAAAAAAATATTTTTTTAGTTACTTTGGAAAAAAAAATATTTTTTTAGTTACTTTGGAAAATTTTTTTTTTTTTTAGTTACTTTGGAAAAAAAAATATTTTTTTAGTTTCTTTGGAAAAAAAAATATTTTTTTAGTTACTTTGGAAAAAAAAATATTTTTTTAGTTACTTTGGAAAAAAAAATATTTTTTTAGTTACTTTGGAAAAAAAATATTTTTTTAGTTACTTTGGAAAAAAAAATATTTTTTTAGTTATTTTGGAAAAAAAAATATTTTTTTAGTTACTTTGGAAAAAAATTTTTTTTTTAGTTACTTTGGAAAAAAAAATATTTTTTTAGTTACTTTGGAAAAAAAAATATTTTTTTAGTTTCTTTGGAAAAAAAAAAATATTTTAGTTACTTTGGAAAAAAAAATATTTTTTTAGTTACTTTGGAAAAAAAAAATTTTTTTAGTTACTTTGGAAAAAAATATATTTTTTTAGTTACTTTGGAAAAAAAAATATTTTTTTAGTTACTTTGGAAAAAAAAAATTTTTTTAGTTACTTTGGAAAAAAAAAATTTTTTTAGTTACTTTGGAAAAAAAAATTTTTTTAGTTACTTTGGAAAAAAAAATTTTTTTTTTAGTTTCTTTGGGAAAAAAAATATTTTTTTAGTTACTTTGGAAAAAAAAATATTTTTTTAGTTACTTTGGAAAAAAAATATTTTTTTAGTTACTTTGGGAAAAAAAATATTTTTTTAGTTACTTTGGAAAAAAAAATATTTTTTTAGTTACTTTGGAAAAAAAAATATTTTTTTAGTTACTTTGGAAAAAAAAATATTTTTTTAGTTACTTTGGAAAAAAAAATATTTTTTTAGTTACTTTGGAAAAAAAAATATTTTTTTAGTTTCTTTGGAAAAAAATATATTTTTTTAGTTACTTTGGAAAAAAAGAATATTTTTTTAGTTACTTTGGAAAAAAAAATATTTTTTTAGTTACTTTGGAAAAAAAAATATTTTTTTAGTTACTTTGGAAAAAAAAATATTTTTTTAGTTACTTTGGAAAAAAAAATATTTTTTTAGTTTCTTTGGAAAAAAAAATATTTTTTTAGTTACTTTGGAAAAAAAAATATTTTTTTAGTTACTTTGGAAAAAAAAATATTTTTTTAGTTACTTTGGAAAAAAAAATATTTTTTTAGTTACTTTGGAAAAAAAAATATTTTTTTAGTTACTTTGGAAAAAAAAATATTTTTTTAGTTACTTTGGAAAAAAAAATATTTTTTTAGTTACTTTGGAAAAAAAAATATTTTTTAGTTACTTTGGAAAAAAAATATTTTTTTAGTTACTTTGGAAAAAAATATATTTTTTTAGTTACTTTGGAAAAAAATATATTTTTTTAGTTACTTTGGAAAAAAAAAATATTTTTTAGTTACTTTGGAAAAAAAAATATTTTTTTAGTTACTTTGGAAAAAAAAATATTTTTTTAGTTTCTTTGGAAAAAAAAATATTTTTTTAGTTACTTTGGAAAAAAAAATATTTTTTTAGTTACTTTGGAAAAAAAAATATTTTTTTAGTTACTTTGGAAAAAAAATATTTTTTTAGTTACTTTGGGAAAAAAAATATTTTTTTAGTTACTTTGGAAAAAAAAATATTTTTTTAGTTTCTTTGGAAATTTTTTTTTTTTTTAGTTACTTTGGAAAAAAAAATATTTTTTTAGTTTCTTTGGAAAAAAAAATATTTTTTTAGTTACTTTGGAAAAAAATATATTTTTTTAGTTACTTTGGAAAAAAAAAATTTTTTTTAGTTACTTTGGAAAAAAAAATATTTTTTTAGTTACTTTGGGAAAAAAAATATTTTTTTAGTTTCTTTGGAAAAAAAAATTTTTTTTTAGTTACTTTGGAAAAAAAATATATTTTTTTAGTTTCTTTGGGAAAAAAAATATTTTTTTAGTTACTTTGGAAAAAAATATATTTTTTTAGTTACTTTGGAAAAAAAAATATTTTTTTAGTTACTTTGGAAAAAAAAATATTTTTTTAGTTACTTTGGAAAAAAAAATATTTTTTTAGTTACTTTGGAAAAAAAAATATTTTTTTAGTTACTTTGGAAAAAAAAATATTTTTTTAGTTACTTTGGAAAAAAAAATATTTTTTTAGTTACTTTGGAAAAAAAAATATTTTTTTAGTTACTTTGGAAAAAAAAATATTTTTTTAGTTACTTTGGAAAAAAAAATATTTTTTTAGTTACTTTGGAAAAAAAAATATTTTTTTAGTTACTTTGGAAAAAAAAATATTTTTTTAGTTACTTTGGAAAAAAAATATTTTTTTAGTTACTTTGGGAAAAAAAATATTTTTTTAGTTACTTTGGAAAAAAAAATATTTTTTTAGTTACTTTGGAAAAAAAAATATTTTTTTAGTTACTTTGGAAAAAAAAATATTTTTTTAGTTACTTTGGGAAAAAAAAATTTTTTTTAGTTACTTTGGAAAAAAAAATATTTTTTTAGTTACTTTGGAAAAAAAAATATTTTTTTAGTTACTTTGGAAAAAAAAATATTTTTTTAGTTACTTTGGAAAAAAAAATATTTTTTTAGTTTCTTTGGAAAAAAAATATTTTTTTTAGTTACTTTGGGAAAAAAAATATTTTTTTAGTTTCTTTGGGAAAAAAAAATATTTTTTTAGTTTCTTTGGAAAAAAAAAATATTTTTTTTGTTACTTTGGGAAAAAAAATATTTTTTTAGTTTCTTTGGAAAAAAAAAATATTTTTTAGTTACTTTGGAAAAAAAAATATTTTTTTAGTTTCTTTGGGAAAAAAAAATATTTTTTTAGTTTCTTTGGAAAAAAAATATATTTTTTAGTTACTTTGGAAAAAAAAATTTTTTTTTAGTTATTTTGGAAAAAAAAATATTTTTTTAGTTACTTTGGAAAAAAAAATATTTTTTTAGTTACTTTGGAAAAAAAAATATTTTTTTAGTTACTTTGGAAAAAAAATATTTTTTTAGTTACTTTGGAAAAAAAATATTTTTTTAGTTACTTTGGAAAAAAAAATATTTTTTTAGTTACTTTGGAAAAAAAAATATTTTTTTAGTTACTTTGGAAAAAAAAATATTTTTTTAGTTACTTTGGGAAAAAAAATATTTTTTTAGTTACTTTGGGAAAAAAAATATTTTTTTAGTTACTTTGGAAAAAAAAATATTTTTTTAGTTACTTTGGGAAAAAAAATATTTTTTTAGTTACTTTGGAAAAAAAAATATTTTTTTAGTTACTTTGGAAAAAAAAATATTTTTTTAGTTACTTTGGAAAAAAAAATATTTTTTTAGTTACTTTGGAAAAAAAATATTTTTTTAGTTACTTTGGGAAAAAAAATATTTTTTTAGTTACTTTGGAAAAAAAAATATTTTTTTAGTTACTTTGGAAAAAAATATATTTTTTTAGTTACTTTGGAAAAAAAAATATTTTTTTAGTTACTTTGGAAAAAAAAATATTTTTTTAGTTACTTTGGGAAAAAAAATATTTTTTAGTTACTTTGGAAAAAATTTTTTTTTTTTAGTTACTTTGGAAAAAAAAATATTTTTTTAGTTTCTTTGGAAAAAAAAATATTTTTTTAGTTACTTTGGAAAAAATTTTTTTTTTTAGTTACTTTGGAAAAAAAAATATTTTTTTAGTTTCTTTGGAAAAAAAAAAATATTTTAGTTACTTTGGAAAAAAATTTTTTTTTTAGTTACTTTGGAAAAAAAAATATTTTTTTAGTTTCTTTGGAAAAAAAAAAATATTTTAGTTACTTTGGAAAAAAAAATATTTTTTTAGTTACTTTGGAAAAAAAAATATTTTTTTAGTTACTTTGGAAAAAAATTTTTTTTTTTAGTTACTTTGGAAAAAAAAATATTTTTTTAGTTTCTTTGGAAAAAAAAATATTTTTTTAGTTACTTTGGAAAAAAAAATATTTTTTTAGTTACTTTGGAAAAAAAAATATTTTTTTAGTTACTTTGGAAAAAAAATATTTTTTTAGTTACTTTGGAAAAAAAAATATTTTTTTAGTTATTTTGGAAAAAAAAATATTTTTTTAGTTACTTTGGAAAAAAAAATTTTTTTTTAGTTACTTTGGAAAAAAAAATATTTTTTTAGTTACTTTGGAAAAAAAAATATTTTTTTAGTTTCTTTGGAAAAAAAAATATTTTTTTAGTTACTTTGGAAAAAAATATATTTTTTTAGTTACTTTGGAAAAAAAAATATTTTTTTAGTTACTTTGGAAAAAAAAATATTTTTTTAGTTACTTTGGGAAAAAAAATATTTTTTTAGTTACTTTGGAAAAAAAAATATTTTTTAGTTTCTTTGGAAAATTTTTTTTTTTTTAGTTACTTTGGAAAAAAAAATATTTTTTTAGTTTCTTTGGAAAAAAAAATATTTTTTTAGTTACTTTGGAAAAAAAAATATTTTTTTAGTTACTTTGGAAAAAAAAATATTTTTTTAGTTACTTTGGAAAAAAAAATATTTTTTTAGTTACTTTGGAAAAAAAAATATTTTTTTAGTTTCTTTGGAAAAAAAAGTTTTTTTTTTAGTTACTTTGGAAAAAAAAAATATTTTTTTAGTTTCTTTGGGAAAAAAAATATTTTTTTAGTTACTTTGGAAAAAAATATATATTTTTAGTTACTTTGGAAAAAAAAATATTTTTTTAGTTACTTTGGAAAAAAAAATATTTTTTTAGTTACTTTGGAAAAAAAAATATTTTTTTAGTTACTTTGGAAAAAAAAATATTTTTTTAGTTACTTTGGAAAAAAAAATATTTTTTTAGTTACTTTGGAAAAAAAAATATTTTTTTAGTTACTTTGGAAAAAAAAATATTTTTTTAGTTACTTTGGAAAAAAAAATATTTTTTTAGTTACTTTGGAAAAAAAAATATTTTTTTAGTTACTTTGGAAAAAAAAATATTTTTTTAGTTACTTTGGAAAAAAATATATTTTTTTAGTTACTTTGGAAAAAAAATATTTTTTTAGTTACTTTGGGAAAAAAAATATTTTTTTAGTTACTTTGGAAAAAAAAATATTTTTTTAGTTACTTTGGAAAAAAAAATATTTTTTTAGTTACTTTGGAAAAAAAAATATTTTTTTAGTTACTTTGGGAAAAAAAATTTTTTTTTAGTTACTTTGGAAAAAAAAATATTTTTTTAGTTACTTTGGAAAAAAAAATATTTTTTTAGTTACTTTGGAAAAAAAAATATTTTTTTAGTTACTTTGGAAAAAAAAATATTTTTTTAGTTTCTTTGGAAAAAAAATATTTTTTTTAGTTACTTTGGGAAAAAAAATATTTTTTTAGTTTCTTTGGGAAAAAAAAATATTTTTTTAGTTTCTTTGGAAAAAAAATAATATTTTTTTTGTTACTTTGGGAAAAAAAATATTTTTTTAGTTTCTTTGGAAAAAAAATATTTTTTTTAGTTACTTTGGAAAAAAAAATATTTTTTTAGTTATTTTGGAAAAAAAAATATTTTTTTAGTTACTTTGGAAAAAAAATATTTTTTTAGTTTCTTTGGGAAAAAAAAATATTTTTTTAGTTTCTTTGGAAAAAAAATAATATTTTTTTTGTTACTTTGGGAAAAAAAATATTTTTTTAGTTTCTTTGGAAAAAAAATATTTTTTTTAGTTACTTTGGAAAAAAAAATATTTTTTTAGTTACTTTGGAAAAAAAAATATTTTTTTAGTTACTTTGGAAAAAAAAATATTTTTTTAGTTACTTTGGAAAAAAAAATATTTTTTTAGTTTCTTTGGAAAAAAAATATTTTTTTTAGTTACTTTGGGAAAAAAAATATTTTTTTAGTTTCTTTGGGAAAAAAAAATATTTTTTTAGTTTCTTTGGAAAAAAAAAATATTTTTTTTGTTACTTTGGGAAAAAAAATATTTTTTTAGTTTCTTTGGAAAAAAAATATATTTTTTAGTTACTTTGGAAAAAAAAATATTTTTTTAGTTTCTTTGGGAAAAAAAAATATTTTTTTAGTTTCTTTGGAAAAAAAATATATTTTTTAGTTACTTTGGAAAAAAAAATTTTTTTTTAGTTATTTTGGAAAAAAAAATATTTTTTTAGTTACTTTGGAAAAAAAAATATTTTTTTAGTTACTTTGGAAAAAAAAATATTTTTTTAGTTACTTTGGAAAAAAAATATTTTTTTAGTTACTTTGGAAAAAAAATATTTTTTTAGTTACTTTGGAAAAAAAAATATTTTTTTAGTTACTTTGGAAAAAAAAATATTTTTTTAGTTACTTTGGAAAAAAAAATATTTTTTTAGTTACTTTGGGAAAAAAAATATTTTTTTAGTTACTTTGGGAAAAAAAATATTTTTTTAGTTACTTTGGAAAAAAAAATATTTTTTTAGTTACTTTGGGAAAAAAAATATTTTTTTAGTTACTTTGGAAAAAAAAATATTTTTTTAGTTACTTTGGAAAAAAAAATATTTTTTTAGTTACTTTGGAAAAAAAAATATTTTTTTAGTTACTTTGGAAAAAAAATATTTTTTTAGTTACTTTGGGAAAAAAAATATTTTTTTAGTTACTTTGGAAAAAAAAATATTTTTTTAGTTACTTTGGAAAAAAAAATATTTTTTTAGTTACTTTGGAAAAAAAAATATTTTTTTAGTTACTTTGGAAAATTTTTTTTTTTTAGTTACTTTGGAAAAAAAAATATTTTTTTAGTTTCTTTGGAAAAAAAAATATTTTTTTAGTTACTTTGGAAAAAAAAATATTTTTTTAGTTACTTTGGAAAAAAAAATATTTTTTTAGTTACTTTGGAAAAAAAAATATTTTTTTAGTTACTTTGGAAAAAAAAATATTTTTTTAGTTTCTTTGGAAAAAAAAGTTTTTTTTTTAGTTACTTTGGAAAAAAAAAATATTTTTTTAGTTTCTTTGGGAAAAAAAATATTTTTTTAGTTACTTTGGAAAAAAATATATATTTTTAGTTACTTTGGAAAAAAAAATATTTTTTTAGTTACTTTGGAAAAAAAAATATTTTTTTAGTTACTTTGGAAAAAAAAATATTTTTTTAGTTACTTTGGAAAAAAAAATATTTTTTTAGTTACTTTGGAAAAAAAAATATTTTTTTAGTTACTTTGGAAAAAAAAATATTTTTTTAGTTACTTTGGAAAAAAAAATATTTTTTTAGTTACTTTGGAAAAAAAAATATTTTTTTAGTTACTTTGGAAAAAAAAATATTTTTTTAGTTACTTTGGAAAAAAATATATTTTTTTAGTTACTTTGGAAAAAAATATATTTTTTTAGTTACTTTGGAAAAAAAATATTTTTTTAGTTACTTTGGGAAAAAAAATATTTTTTTAGTTACTTTGGAAAAAAAAATATTTTTTTAGTTACTTTGGAAAAAAAAATATTTTTTTAGTTACTTTGGAAAAAAAAATATTTTTTTAGTTACTTTGGGAAAAAAAATTTTTTTTTAGTTACTTTGGAAAAAAAAATATTTTTTTAGTTACTTTGGAAAAAAAAATATTTTTTTAGTTACTTTGGAAAAAAAAATATTTTTTTAGTTACTTTGGAAAAAAAAATATTTTTTTAGTTTCTTTGGAAAAAAAATATTTTTTTTAGTTACTTTGGGAAAAAAAATATTTTTTTAGTTTCTTTGGGAAAAAAAATATTTTTTTAGTTTCTTTGGAAAAAAAATAATATTTTTTTTGTTACTTTGGGAAAAAAAATATTTTTTTAGTTTCTTTGGAAAAAAAATATTTTTTTTAGTTACTTTGGAAAAAAAAATATTTTTTTAGTTATTTTGGAAAAAAAAATATTTTTTTAGTTACTTTGGAAAAAAAATATTTTTTTAGTTACTTTGGAAAAAAAAATATTTTTTTAGTTACTTTGGAAAAAAAATATTTTTTTAGTTACTTTGGAAAAAAAATATTTTTTTAGTTACTTTGGAAAAAAAAATATTTTTTTAGTTACTTTGGAAAAAAAAATATTTTTTTAGTTACTTTGGAAAAAAAAATATTTTTTTAGTTACTTTGGAAAAAAAAATATTTTTTTAGTTACTTTGGGAAAAAAAATATTTTTTTAGTTACTTTGGAAAAAAAAATATTTTTTTAGTTACTTTGGGAAAAAAAATATTTTTTTAGTTACTTTGGAAAAAAAAATATTTTTTTAGTTACTTTGGAAAAAAAAATATTTTTTTAGTTACTTTGGAAAAAAAATATTTTTTTAGTTACTTTGGGAAAAAAAATATTTTTTTAGTTACTTTGGAAAAAAAAATATTTTTTTAGTTACTTTGGAAAAAAAAATATTTTTTTAGTTACTTTGGAAAAAAAAATATTTTTTTAGTTACTTTGGAAAAAAAAATATTTTTTTAGTTACTTTGGGAAAAAAAATATTTTTTAGTTACTTTGGAAAAAAAATATTTTTTTTAGTTACTTTGGAAAAAAAAATATTTTTTTAGTTTCTTTGGAAAAAAAAATTTTTTTTTAGTTACTTTGGAAAAAAAATTTTTTTTTTAGTTACTTTGGAAAAAAAAATATTTTTTTAGTTACTTTGGAAAAAAAAATATTTTTTTAGTTACTTTGGAAAAAAAAATATTTTTTTAGTTTCTTTGGAAAAAAAAATATTTTTTTAGTTACTTTGGAAAAAAAAAAAATTTTTTAGTTACTTTGGAAAAAAACATTTTTTTTAGTTACTTTGGAAAAAAAAATATTTTTTTAGTTATTTTGGAAAAAAAAATATTTTTTTAGTTACTTTGGAAAAAAAAATATTTTTTTAGTTACTTTGGAAAAAAAAATATTTTTTTAGTTACTTTGGAAAAAAAAAATTTTTTTAGTTACTTTGGAAAAAAAAAATTTTTTTAGTTACTTTGGAAAAAAAAAATTTTTTTAGTTACTTTGGAAAAAAAAATTTTTTTTTAGTTTCTTTGGGAAAAAAAATATTTTTTTAGTTACTTTGGAAAAAAAAATATTTTTTTAGTTACTTTGGAAAAAAAAATATTTTTTTAGTTACTTTGGGAAAAAAAATATTTTTTTAGTTACTTTGGAAAAACAAATATTTTTTTAGTTACTTTGGAAAAAAAAATATTTTTTTAGTTACTTTGGAAAAAAAAATATTTTTTTAGTTACTTTGGAAAAAAAAATATTTTTTTAGTTACTTTGGAAAAAAAAATATTTTTTTAGTTTCTTTGGAAAAAAAAATATTTTTTTAGTTACTTTGGAAAAAAAGAATATTTTTTTAGTTACTTTGGAAAAAAAAATATTTTTTTAGTTACTTTGGAAAAAAAATTATTTTTTTAGTTACTTTGGAAAAAAAATTATTTTTTTAGTTACTTTGGAAAAAAAAATATTTTTTTAGTTTCTTTGGAAAAAAAAAAATTTTTTTAGTTACTTTGGAAAAAAAATTATTTTTTTAGTTACTTTGGAAAAAAAAATATTTTTTTAGTTACTTTGGAAAAAAAAAAATTTTTTTAGTTACTTTGGAAAAAAAAATATTTTTTTAGTTACTTTGGAAAAAAAAATATTTTTTTAGTTACTTTGGAAAAAAAAATATTTTTTTAGTTACTTTGGAAAAAAAAATATTTTTTTAGTTACTTTGGAAAAAAAATATTTTTTTAGTTACTTTGGAAAAAAATATATTTTTTTAGTTACTTTGGAAAAAAATATATTTTTTTAGTTACTTTGGAAAAAAAAAATATTTTTTAGTTACTTTGGAAAAAAAAATATTTTTTTAGTTACTTTGGAAAAAAAAATATTTTTTTAGTTACTTTGGAAAATTTTTTTTTTTTTAGTTACTTTGGAAAAAAAAATATTTTTTTAGTTTCTTTGGAAAAAAATATATTTTTTTAGTTACTTTGGAAAAAAAAATATTTTTTTAGTTACTTTGGAAAAAAAATATATTTTTTTAGTTACTTTGGAAAAAAAAATATTTTTTTAGTTACTTTGGAAAAAAAAATATTTTTTTAGTTTCTTTGGAAAAAAAAGTTTTTTTTTTAGTTACTTTGGAAAAAAAAAATATTTTTTTAGTTTCTTTGGGAAAAAAATATTTTTTTAGTTACTTTGGAAAAAAATATATATTTTTAGTTACTTTGGAAAAAAAAATATTTTTTTAGTTACTTTGGAAAAAAAAATATTTTTTTAGTTACTTTGGAAAAAAAAATATTTTTTTAGTTACTTTGGAAAAAAAAATATTTTTTTAGTTACTTTGGAAAAAAAAATATTTTTTTAGTTACTTTGGAAAAAAAAATATTTTTTTAGTTACTTTGGAAAAAAAAATATTTTTTTAGTTACTTTGGAAAAAAAAATATTTTTTTAGTTACTTTGGAAAAAAAAATATTTTTTTAGTTACTTTGGAAAAAAAAATATTTTTTTAGTTACTTTGGAAAAAAAAATATTTTTTTAGTTACTTTGGAAAAAAATATATTTTTTTAGTTACTTTGGAAAAAAAATATTTTTTTAGTTACTTTGGGAAAAAAAATATTTTTTTAGTTACTTTGGAAAAAAAAATATTTTTTTAGTTACTTTGGAAAAAAAAATATTTTTTTAGTTACTTTGGAAAAAAAAATATTTTTTTAGTTACTTTGGGAAAAAAAATTTTTTTTTAGTTACTTTGGAAAAAAAAATATTTTTTTAGTTACTTTGGAAAAAAAAATATTTTTTTAGTTACTTTGGAAAAAAAAATATTTTTTTAGTTACTTTGGAAAAAAAAATATTTTTTTAGTTTCTTTGGAAAAAAAATATTTTTTTTAGTTACTTTGGGAAAAAAAATATTTTTTTAGTTTCTTTGGGAAAAAAAAATATTTTTTTAGTTTCTTTGGAAAAAAAAAATATTTTTTTTGTTACTTTGGGAAAAAAAAATATTTTTTTAGTTTCTTTGGAAAAAAAATATTTTTTTTAGTTACTTTGGAAAAAAAAATATTTTTTTAGTTATTTTGGAAAAAAAAATATTTTTTTAGTTACTTTGGAAAAAAAATATTTTTTTAGTTACTTTGGAAAAAAAAATATTTTTTTAGTTACTTTGGAAAAAAAATATTTTTTTAGTTACTTTGGAAAAAAAATATTTTTTTAGTTACTTTGGAAAAAAAAATATTTTTTTAGTTACTTTGGAAAAAAAAATATTGTTTTAGTTACTTTGGAAAAAAAAATATTTTTTTAGTTACTTTGGAAAAAAAAATATTTTTTTAGTTACTTTGGGAAAAAAAATATTTTTTTAGTTACTTTGGAAAAAAAAAAAATTTTTTAGTTACTTTGGGAAAAAAAATATTTTTTTAGTTACTTTGGAAAAAAAAATATTTTTTTAGTTACTTTGGAAAAAAAAATATTTTTTTAGTTACTTTGGAAAAAAAAATATTTTTTTAGTTACTTTGGAAAAAAATATATTTTTTTAGTTACTTTGGAAAAAAAATATTTTTTTAGTTACTTTGGGAAAAAAAATATTTTTTTAGTTACTTTGGAAAAAAAAATATTTTTTTAGTTACTTTGGAAAAAAAAATATTTTTTTAGTTACTTTGGAAAAAAAAATATTTTTTTAGTTACTTTGGGAAAAAAAATATTTTTTTAGTTACTTTGGAAAAAAAATATTTTTTTAGTTACTTTGGAAAAAAAAATATTTTTTTAGTTACTTTGGAAAAAAAATATTTTTTTAGTTACTTTGGAAAAAAAATATTTTTTTAGTTACTTTGGAAAAAAAAATATTTTTTTAGTTACTTTGGAAAAAAAAATATTGTTTTAGTTACTTTGGAAAAAAAAATATTTTTTTAGTTACTTTGGAAAAAAAAATATTTTTTTAGTTACTTTGGGAAAAAAAATATTTTTTTAGTTACTTTGGAAAAAAAAATATTTTTTTAGTTACTTTGGGAAAAAAAATATTTTTTTAGTTACTTTGGAAAAAAAAATATTTTTTTAGTTACTTTGGAAAAAAAAATATTTTTTTAGTTACTTTGGAAAAAAAATATTTTTTTAGTTACTTTGGGAAAAAAAATATTTTTTTAGTTACTTTGGAAAAAAAAATATTTTTTTAGTTACTTTGGAAAAAAAAATATTTTTTTAGTTACTTTGGAAAAAAAAATATTTTTTTAGTTACTTTGGAAAAAAAAATATTTTTTTAGTTACTTTGGGAAAAAAAATATTTTTTAGTTACTTTGGAAAAAAAATATTTTTTTTAGTTACTTTGGAAAAAAAAATATTTTTTTAGTTTCTTTGGAAAAAAAAATATTTTTTTAGTTACTTTGAAAAAAAAATTTTTTTTTAGTTACTTTGGAAAAAAAAATATTTTTTTAGTTACTTTGGAAAAAAAAATATTTTTTTAGTTACTTTGGAAAAAAAAATATTTTTTTAGTTTCTTTGGAAAAAAAAATATTTTTTTAGTTACTTTGGAAAAAAAAAAAATTTTTTAGTTACTTTGGAAAAAAACATTTTTTTTAGTTACTTTGGAAAAAAAATATATTTTTTTAGTTATTTTGGAAAAAAAAAATTTTTTTTAGTTACTTTGGAAAAAAATATATTTTTTTAGTTACTTTGGAAAAAAAAATATTTTTTTAGTTACTTTGGAAAAAAAATATTTTTTTAGTTACTTTGGAAAAAAAAAATTTTTTTAGTTACTTTGGAAAAAAAAAATTTTTTTAGTTACTTTGGAAAAAAAAATTTTTTTTTAGTTTCTTTGGGAAAAAAAATATTTTTTTAGTTACTTTGGAAAAAAAAATATTTTTTTAGTTACTTTGGAAAAAAAAATATTTTTTTAGTTACTTTGGGAAAAAAAATATTTTTTTAGTTACTTTGGAAAAAAAAATATTTTTTTAGTTACTTTGGAAAAAAAAATATTTTTTTAGTTACTTTGGAAAAAAAAATATTTTTTTAGTTACTTTGGAAAAAAAAATATTTTTTTAGTTACTTTGGAAAAAAAAATATTTTTTTAGTTTCTTTGGAAAAAAATATATTTTTTTAGTTACTTTGGAAAAAAAGAATATTTTTTTAGTTACTTTGGAAAAAAAAATATTTTTTTAGTTACTTTGGAAAAAAAAATATTTTTTTAGTTACTTTGGAAAAAAAATTATTTTTTTAGTTACTTTGGAAAAAAAAATATTTTTTTAGTTTCTTTGGAAAAAAAAATATTTTTTTAGTTACTTTGGAAAAAAAATTATTTTTTTAGTTACTTTGGAAAAAAATTTATTTTTTTAGTTACTTTGGAAAAAAAAATATTTTTTTAGTTACTTTGGAAAAAAAAATATTTTTTTAGTTACTTTGGAAAAAAAAATATTTTTTTAGTTACTTTGGAAAAAAAAATATTTTTTTAGTTACTTTGGAAAAAAAAATATTTTTTTAGTTACTTTGGAAAAAAAATATTTTTTTAGTTACTTTGGAAAAAAATATATTTTTTTAGTTACTTTGGAAAAAAATATATTTTTTTAGTTACTTTGGAAAAAAAAAATTTTTTTAGTTACTTTGGAAAAAAAAATATTTTTTTAGTTACTTTGGGAAAAAAAATATTTTTTTAGTTACTTTGGAAAAAAAAATATTTTTTTAGTTACTTTGGAAAAAAAAATATTTTTTAGTTACTTTGGAAAAAAAAAAATTTTTTTAGTTACTTTGGAAAAAAAAAAATTGTTTTAGTTACTTTGGAAAAAAAAAATTTTTTTTAGTTTCTTTGGAAAAAAAAATATTTTTTTAGTTACTTTGGAAAAGAAAATTTGTTTTTAGTTACTTTGGAAAAAAAAATATTTTTTTAGTTACTTTGGAAAAAAAAAATTTTTTTTAGTTACTTTGGAAAAAAAAAAATTGTTTTAGTTACTTTGGAAAAAAAAATATTTTTTTAGTTTCTTTGGAAAAAAAAATATTTTTTTAGTTACTTTGGAAAAAAAAATATTTTTTTAGTTACTTTGGAAAAAAAAATATTTTTTTAGTTTCTTTGGAAAAAAAAATATTTTTTTAGTTACTTTGGAAAAAAAAATATTTTTTTAGTTACTTTGGAAAAAAAAATATTTTTTTAGTTACTTTGGAAAAAAAATATTTTTTTAGTTACTTTGGGAAAAAAAATATTTTTTTAGTTACTTTGGAAAAAAAAATATTTTTTTAGTTTCTTTGGAAAATTTTTTTTTTTTTTAGTTACTTTGGAAAAAAAAATATTTTTTTAGTTTCTTTGGAAAAAAAAATATTTTTTTAGTTACTTTGGAAAAAAAAATATTTTTTTAGTTACTTTGGAAAAAAAAATATTTTTTTAGTTACTTTGGAAAAAAAAATATTTTTTTAGTTACTTTGGAAAAAAAAATATTTTTTTAGTTACTTTGGAAAAAAATATATTTTTTTAGTTACTTTGGAAAAAAATATATTTTTTAGTTTCTTTGGGAAAAAAAATATTTTTTTAGTTACTTTGGAAAAAAAAATATTTTTTTAGTTACTTTGGAAAAAAAAATATTTTTTTAGTTACTTTGGAAAAAAAAATATTTTTTTAGTTACTTTGGAAAAAAAAATATTTTTTTAGTTACTTTGGAAAAAAAAATATTTTTTTAGTTACTTTGGAAAAAAAAATATTTTTTTAGTTACTTTGGAAAAAAAAATATTTTTTTAGTTACTTTGGAAAAAAATATATTTTTTTAGTTACTTTGGAAAAAAAATATTTTTTTAGTTACTTTGGAAAAAAAATATTTTTTTAGTTACTTTGGGAAAAAAAATATTTTTTTAGTTACTTTGGAAAAAAAAATATTTTTTTAGTTACTTTGGAAAAAAAAATATTTTTTTAGTTACTTTGGAAAAAAAAATATTTTTTTAGTTACTTTGGGAAAAAAAATTTTTTTTTAGTTACTTTGGAAAAAAAAATATTTTTTTAGTTACTTTGGAAAAAAAAATATTTTTTTAGTTACTTTGGAAAAAAAAATATTTTTTTAGTTACTTTGGAAAAAAAAATATTTTTTTAGTTTCTTTGGAAAAAAAATATATTTTTTAGTTACTTTGGAAAAAAAAATATTTTTTTAGTTTCTTTGGGAAAAAAAAATATTTTTTTAGTTTCTTTGGAAAAAAAAAATATTTTTTTTGTTACTTTGGGAAAAAATATATTTTTTTAGTTTCTTTGGAAAAAAAATATTTTTTTTAGTTACTTTGGAAAAAAAAATATTTTTTTAGTTATTTTGGAAAAAAAAATATTTTTTTAGTTACTTTGGAAAAAAAAATATTTTTTTAGTTACTTTGGAAAAAAAAATATTTTTTAGTTTCTTTGGGAAAAAAAAATATTTTTTTAGTTTCTTTGGAAAAAAAAAATATTTTTTTTGTTACTTTGGGAAAAAAAATATTTTTTTAGTTTCTTTGGAAAAAAAATATTTTTTTTAGTTACTTTGGAAAAAAAATATTTTTTTAGTTATTTTGGAAAAAAAAATATTTTTTTAGTTACTTTGGAAAAAAAAATATTTTTTTAGTTACTTTGGAAAAAAAAATATTTTTTTAGTTACTTTGGAAAAAAAATATTTTTTTAGTTACTTTGGAAAAAAAATATTTTTTTAGTTTCTTTGGGAAAAAAAAATATTTTTTTAGTTTCTTTGGAAAAAAAAAATATTTTTTTTGTTACTTTGGGAAAAAAAATATTTTTTTAGTTTCTTTGGAAAAAAAATATTTTTTTTAGTTACTTTGGAAAAAAAAATATTTTTTTAGTTATTTTGGAAAAAAAAATATTTTTTTAGTTACTTTGGAAAAAAAAATATTTTTTTAGTTACTTTGGAAAAAAAAATATTTTTTTAGTTACTTTGGAAAAAAAATATTTTTTTAGTTACTTTGGAAAAAAAATATTTTTTTAGTTACTTTGGAAAAAAAAATATTTTTTTAGTTACTTTGGAAAAAAAAATATTTTTTTAGTTACTTTGGAAAAAAAAATATTTTTTTAGTTACTTTGGAAAAAAAAATATTTTTTTAGTTACTTTGGGAAAAAAAATATTTTTTTAGTTACTTTGGAAAAAAAAATATTTTTTTAGTTACTTTGGGAAAAAAAATATTTTTTTAGTTACTTTGGAAAAAAAAATATTTTTTTAGTTACTTTGGAAAAAAAAATATTTTTTTAGTTACTTTGGAAAAAAAAATATTTTTTTAGTTACTTTGGAAAAAAAATATTTTTTTAGTTACTTTGGGAAAAAAAATATTTTTTTAGTTACTTTGGAAAAAAAAATATTTTTTTAGTTACTTTGGAAAAAAAAATATTTTTTTAGTTACTTTGGAGAAAAAAATATTTTTTTAGTTACTTTGGAAAAAAAAATATTTTTTTAGTTACTTTGGGAAAAAAAATATTTTTTAGTTACTTTGGAAAAAATTTTTTTTTTTTAGTTACTTTGGAAAAAAAAATATTTTTTTAGTTTCTTTGGAAAAAAAAATATTTTTTTAGTTACTTTGGAAAAAAAAAATTTTTTTTAGTTACTTTGGAAAAAAAAATATTTTTTTAGTTTCTTTGGAAAAAAAAAAAATTTTTAGTTACTTTGGAAAAAAAAATATTTTTTTAGTTACTTTGGAAAAAAAAATATTTTTTTAGTTACTTTGGAAAAAAATTTTTTTTTTTAGTTACTTTGGAAAAAAAAATATTTTTTTAGTTTCTTTGGAAAAAAAAATTTTTTTTTAGTTACTTTGGAAAAAAAAATATTTTTTTAGTTACTTTGGAAAAAAAAATATTTTTTTAGTTACTTTGGAAAAAAAATATTTTTTTAGTTACTTTGGAAAAAAAAATATTTTTTTAGTTATTTTGGAAAAAAAAATATTTTTTTAGTTACTTTGGAAAATTTTTTTTTTTTTTAGTTACTTTGGAAAAAAAAATATTTTTTTAGTTTCTTTGGAAAAAAAAATATATTTTAGTTACTTTGGAAAAAAAAATATTTTTTTAGTTACTTTGGAAAAAAAAATATTTTTTTAGTTACTTTGGAAAAAAAAAATTTTTTTTAGTTACTTTGGAAAAAAAAATATTTTTTTAGTTTCTTTGGAAAAAAAAATATTTTTTTAGTTACTTTGGAAAAAAAAAATTTTTTTAGTTACTTTGGAAAAAAACATTTTTTTTAGTTACTTTGGAAAAAAAAATATTTTTTTAGTTATTTTGGAAAAAAAAATTTTTTTTTAGTTACTTTGGAAAAAAATATATTTTTTTAGTTACTTTGGAAAAAAAAATATTTTTTTAGTTACTTTGGAAAAAAAATATTTTTTTAGTTACTTTGGAAAAAAATTTTTTTTTAGTTACTTTGGAAAAAAAATATTTTTTTAGTTACTTTGGAAAAAAAAAATTTTTTTTAGTTTCTTTGGGAAAAAAAATTTTTTTTAGTTACTTTGGAAAAAAAAATATTTTTTTAGTTACTTTGGAAAAAAAAATATTTTTTTAGTTACTTTGGGAAAAAAAATATTTTTTTAGTTACTTTGGAAAAAAAAATATTTTTTTAGTTACTTTGGAAAAAAAAATATTTTTTTAGTTACTTTGGAAAAAAAAATATTTTTTTAGTTACTTTGGGAAAAAAAATATTTTTTTAGTTACTTTGGAAAAAAATATATTTTTTTAGTTTCTTTGGAAAAAAATATATTTTTTTAGTTACTTTGGAAAAAAAGAATATTTTTTTAGTTACTTTGGAAAAAAAAATATTTTTTTAGTTACTTTGGAAAAAAAAATATTTTTTTAGTTACTTTGGAAAAAAAATTATTTTTTTAGTTACTTTGGAAAAAAAAATATTTTTTTAGTTTCTTTGGAAAAAAAAATATTTTTTTAGTTACTTTGGAAAAAAAATTATTTTTTTAGTTACTTTGGAAAAAAAAATATTTTTTTAGTTACTTTGGAAAAAAAAATATTTTTTTAGTTACTTTGGAAAAAAAAATATTTTTTTAGTTACTTTGGAAAAAAAATATTTTTTTAGTTACTTTGGAAAAAAATATATTTTTTTAGTTACTTTGGAAAAAAATATATTTTTTTAGTTACTTTGGAAAAAAAAAATATTTTTTAGTTACTTTGGAAAAAAAAATATTTTTTTAGTTACTTTGGGAAAAAAAATATTTTTTTAGTTACTTTGGAAAAAAAAAATTTTTTTTAGTTACTTTGGAAAAAAAAAATTGTTTTAGTTACTTTGGAAAAAAAAATATTTTTTTAGTTTCTTTGGAAAAAAAAATATTTTTTTAGTTACTTTGGAAAAAAAAAAATTTTTTTAGTTACTTTGGAAAAAAAAATATTTTTTTAGTTTCTTTGGAAAAAAAAATATTTTTTTAGTTACTTTGGAAAAAAAAATATTTTTTTAGTTACTTTGGAAAAAAAAATATTTTTTTAGTTACTTTGGAAAAAAAATATTTTTTTAGTTACTTTGGGAAAAAAAATATTTTTTTAGTTACTTTGGAAAAAAAAATATTTTTTTAGTTTCTTTGGAAATTTTTTTTTTTTTTTAGTTACTTTGGAAAAAAAAATATTTTTTTAGTTTCTTTGGAAAAAAAAATATTTTTTTAGTTACTTTGGAAAAAAAAATATTTTTTTAGTTACTTTGGAAAAAAAAATATTTTTTTAGTTACTTTGGAAAAAAAAATATTTTTTTAGTTACTTTGGAAAAAAAAATATTTTTTTAGTTTCTTTGGAAAAAAAATTTTTTTTTTAGTTACTTTGGAAAAAAAAAATATTTTTTTAGTTTCTTTGGGAAAAAAAATATTTTTTTAGTTACTTTGGAAAAAAATATTTTTTTTTAGTTACTTTGGAAAAAAAAATATTTTTTTAGTTACTTTGGAAAAAAAAATATTTTTTTAGTTACTTTGGAAAAAAAAATATTTTTTTAGTTACTTTGGAAAAAAAAATATTTTTTTAGTTACTTTGGAAAAAAAAATATTTTTTTAGTTACTTTGGAAAAAAAAATATTTTTTTAGTTACTTTGGAAAAAAAAATATTTTTTTAGTTACTTTGGAAAAAAAAATATTTTTTTAGTTACTTTGGAAAAAAAAATATTTTTTTAGTTACTTTGGAAAAAAATATATTTTTTTAGTTACTTTGGAAAAAAATATATTTTTTTAGTTACTTTGGAAAAAAAATATTTTTTTAGTTACTTTGGGAAAAAAAATATTTTTTTAGTTACTTTGGAAAAAAAAATATTTTTTTAGTTACTTTGGAAAAAAAAATATTTTTTTAGTTACTTTGGAAAAAAAAATATTTTTTTAGTTACTTTGGGAAAAAAATTTTTTTTTTAGTTACTTTGGAAAAAAAAATATTTTTTTAGTTACTTTGGAAAAAAAAATATTTTTTTAGTTACTTTGGAAAAAAAAATATTTTTTTAGTTACTTTGGAAAAAAAAATATTTTTTTAGTTTCTTTGGAAAAAAAATATTTTTTTTAGTTACTTTGGAAAAAAAAAATATTTTTTTAGTTTCTTTGGGGAAAAAAAATATTTTTTTAGTTTCTTTGGAAAAAAAAAATATTTTTTTTGTTACTTTGGGAAAAAAAATATTTTTTTAGTTTCTTTGGAAAAAAAATATTTTTTTTAGTTACTTTGGAAAAAAAAATATTTTTTTAGTTATTTTGGAAAAAAAAATATTTTTTTAGTTACTTTGGAAAAAAAAAATATTTTTTTAGTTACTTTGGAAAAAAAAATATTTTTTTAGTTACTTTGGAAAAAAAATATTTTTTTTGTTACTTTGGAAAAAAAATATTTTTTTAGTTACTTTGGAAAAAAAAATATTTTTTTAGTTACTTTGGAAAAAAAAATATTTTTTTAGTTACTTTGGAAAAAAAAATATTTTTTTAGTTACTTTGGAAAAAAAAATATTTTTTTAGTTACTTTGGAAAAAAAAATATTTTTTTAGTTACTTTGGAAAAAAAAATATTTTTTTAGTTACTTTGGAAAAAAAAATATTTTTTTAGTTACTTTGGAAAAAAAAATATTTTTTTAGTTACTTTGGAAAAAAAAATATTTTTTTAGTTACTTTGGAAAAAAAAATATTTTTTTAGTTACTTTGGAAAAAAAAATATTTTTTTAGTTACTTTGGAAAAAAAAATATTTTTTTAGTTACTTTGGAAAAAAAAATATTTTTTTAGTTACTTTGGAAAAAAATATATTTTTTTAGTTACTTTGGAAAAAAAATATTTTTTTAGTTACTTTGGGAAAAAAAATATTTTTTTAGTTACTTTGGAAAAAAAAAATTTTTTTTAGTTACTTTGGAAAAAAAAATATTTTTTTAGTTACTTTGGAAAAAAAAATATTTTTTTAGTTACTTTGGGAAAATTTTTTTTTTTTTAGTTACTTTGGAAAAAAAAATATTTTTTTAGTTACTTTGGAAAAAAAAATATTTTTTTAGTTACTTTGGAAAAAAAAATATTTTTTTAGTTACTTTGGAAAAAAAAATATTTTTTTAGTTTCTTTGGAAAAAAAATATTTTTTTTAGTTACTTTGGGAAAAAAAATATTTTTTTAGTTTCTTTGGGAAAAAAAAATATTTTTTTAGTTTCTTTGGAAAAAAAAAATATTTTTTTTGTTACTTTGGGAAAAAAAAATTTTTTTTAGTTACTTTGGAAAAAAAAATATTTTTTTAGTTACTTTGGAAAAAAAAATATTTTTTTAGTTACTTTGGAAAAAAAAATATTTTTTTAGTTACTTTGGAAAAAAAAATATTTTTTTAGTTTCTTTGGAAAAAAAATATTTTTTTTAGTTACTTTGGGAAAAAAAATATTTTTTTAGTTTCTTTGGGAAAAAAAAATATTTTTTTAGTTTCTTTGGAAAAAAAAATATTTTTTTTGTTACTTTGGAAAAAAAAATATTTTTTTAGTTACTTTGGAAAAAAATTTATTTTTTTAGTTTCTTTGGAAAAAAAAATATTTTTTTAGTTACTTTGGGAAAAAAAATATTTTTTTAGTTACTTTGGAAAAAAAAATATTTTTTTAGTTACTTTGGAAAAAAAAATATTTTTTTAGTTACTTTGGAAAAAAAAATATTTTTTTAGTTACTTTGGAAAAAAAATATTTTTTTAGTTACTTTGGAAAAAAATATATTTTTTTAGTTACTTTGGAAAAAAATATATTTTTTTAGTTACTTTGGAAAAAAAAAATATTTTTTAGTTACTTTGGAAAAAAAAATATTTTTTTAGTTACTTTGGGAAAAAAAATATTTTTTTAGTTACTTTGGAAAAAAAAATATTTTTTTAGTTACTTTGGAAAAAAAAATATTTTTTTAGTTTCTTTGGAAAAAAAAATATTTTTTTAGTTACTTTGGAAAAAAAATAAATTTTTTAGTTACTTTGGAAAAAAAAATATTTTTTTAGTTTCTTTGGAAAAAAAAATATTTTTTTAGTTACTTTGGAAAAAAAAATATTTTTTTAGTTACTTTGGAAAAAAAAATATTTTTTTAGTTACTTTGGAAAAAAAATATTTTTTTAGTTACTTTGGGAAAAAAAATATTTTTTTAGTTACTTTGGAAAAAAAAATATTTTTTTAGTTTCTTTGGAAAATTATTTTTTTTTTTAGTTACTTTGGAAAAAAAAATATTTTTTTAGTTTCTTTGGAAAAAAAATTATTTTTTTAGTTACTTTGGAAAAAAATATATTTTTTTAGTTACTTTGGAAAAAAAAATATTTTTTTAGTTACTTTGGAAAAAAAAATATTTTTTTAGTTACTTTGGAAAAAAAAAAATTTTTTTAGTTTCTTTGGAAAAAAAAATTTTTTTTTAGTTACTTTGGAAAAAAAAAATATTTTTTTAGTTTCTTTGGGAAAAAAAATATTTTTTTAGTTACTTTGGAAAAAAATATATTTTTTTAGTTACTTTGGAAAAAAAAATATTTTTTTAGTTACTTTGGAAAAAAAAATATTTTTTTAGTTACTTTGGAAAAAAAAATATTTTTTTAGTTACTTTGGAAAAAAAAATATTTTTTTAGTTACTTTGGAAAAAAAAATATTTTTTTAGTTACTTTGGAAAAAAAAATATTTTTTTAGTTACTTTGGAAAAAAAAATATTTTTTTAGTTACTTTGGAAAAAAAAATATTTTTTTAGTTACTTTGGAAAAAAAAATATTTTTTTAGTTACTTTGGAAAAAAATATTTTTTTTTAGTTACTTTGGAAAAAACATATATTTTTTTAGTTACTTTGGAAAAAAAATATTTTTTTAGTTACTTTGGGAAAAAAAATATTTTTTTAGTTACTTTGGAAAAAAAAATATTTTTTTAGTTACTTTGGAAAAAAAAATATTTTTTTAGTTACTTTGGAAAAAAAAATATTTTTTTAGTTACTTTGGGAAAAAAAAATTTTTTTTAGTTACTTTGGAAAAAAAAATATTTTTTTAGTTACTTTGGAAAAAAAAATATTTTTTTAGTTACTTTGGAAAAAAAAATATTTTTTTAGTTACTTTGGAAAAAAAAATATTTTTTTAGTTTCTTTGGAAAAAAAATATTTTTTTTAGTTACTTTGGAAAAAAAAATATTTTTTTAGTTTCTTTGGGAAAAAAAAATATTTTTTTAGTTTCTTTGGAAAAAAAATAATATTTTTTTTGTTACTTTGGGAAAAAAAATATTTTTTTAGTTTCTTTGGAAAAAAAATATTTTTTTTAGTTACTTTGGAAAAAAAAATATTTTTTTAGTTATTTTGGAAAAAAAAATATTTTTTTAGTTACTTTGGAAAAAAAAATATTTTTTTAGTTACTTTGGAAAAAAAAATATTTTTTTAGTTACTTTGGAAAAAAAATATTTTTTTAGTTACTTTGGAAAAAAAATATTTTTTTAGTTACTTTGGAAAAAAAAATATTTTTTTAGTTACTTTGGAAAAAAAAATATTTTTTTAGTTACTTTGGAAAAAAAAATATTTTTTTAGTTACTTTGGAAAAAAAAATATTTTTTTAGTTACTTTGGGAAAAAAAATATTTTTTTAGTTACTTTGGAAAAAAAAATATTTTTTTAGTTACTTTGGGAAAAAAAATATTTTTTTAGTTACTTTGGAAAAAAAAATATTTTTTTAGTTACTTTGGAAAAAAAAATATTTTTTTAGTTACTTTGGAAAAAAAAATATTTTTTTAGTTACTTTGGAAAAAAAATATTTTTTTAGTTACTTTGGGAAAAAAAATATTTTTTTAGTTACTTTGGAAAAAAAAATATTTTTTTAGTTACTTTGGAAAAAAAAATATTTTTTTAGTTACTTTGGAAAAAAAAATATTTTTTTAGTTACTTTGGAAAAAAAAATATTTTTTTAGTTTCTTTGGAAAAAAAAATTTTTTTTTAGTTACTTTGGAAAAAAAAAATATTTTTTTAGTTTCTTTGGGAAAAAAAATATTTTTTTAGTTACTTTGGAAAAAAATATATTTTTTTAGTTACTTTGGAAAAAAAAATATTTTTTTAGTTACTTTGGAAAAAAAAATATTTTTTTAGTTACTTTGGAAAAAAAAATATTTTTTTAGTTACTTTGGAAAAAAAAATATTTTTTTAGTTACTTTGGAAAAAAAAATATTTTTTTAGTTACTTTGGAAAAAAAAATATTTTTTTAGTTACTTTGGAAAAAAAAATATTTTTTTAGTTACTTTGGAAAAAAAAATATTTTTTTAGTTACTTTGGAAAAAAAAATATTTTTTTAGTTACTTTGGAAAAAAATATATTTTTTTAGTTACTTTGGAAAAAACATATATTTTTTTAGTTACTTTGGAAAAAAAATATTTTTTTAGTTACTTTGGGAAAAAAAATATTTTTTTAGTTACTTTGGAAAAAAAAATATTTTTTTAGTTACTTTGGAAAAAAAAATATTTTTTTAGTTACTTTGGAAAAAAAAATATTTTTTTAGTTACTTTGGGAAAAAAAATTTTTTTTTAGTTACTTTGGAAAAAAAAATATTTTTTTAGTTACTTTGGAAAAAAAAATATTTTTTTAGTTACTTTGGAAAAAAAAATATTTTTTTAGTTACTTTGGAAAAAAAAATATTTTTTTAGTTTCTTTGGAAAAAAAATATTTTTTTTAGTTACTTTGGAAAAAAAAATATTTTTTTAGTTTCTTTGGGAAAAAAAAATATTTTTTTAGTTTCTTTGGAAAAAAAATAATATTTTTTTTGTTACTTTGGGAAAAAAAATATTTTTTTAGTTTCTTTGGAAAAAAAATATTTTTTTTAGTTACTTTGGAAAAAAAAATATTTTTTTAGTTATTTTGGAAAAAAAAATATTTTTTTAGTTACTTTGGAAAAAAATATATTTTTTTAGTTACTTTGGAAAAAAAAATATTTTTTTAGTTACTTTGGAAAAAAAATATTTTTTTAGTTACTTTGGAAAAAAAATATTTTTTTAGTTACTTTGGAAAAAAAAATATTTTTTTAGTTACTTTGGAAAAAAAAATATTTTTTTAGTTACTTTGGAAAAAAAAATATTTTTTTAGTTACTTTGGAAAAAAAAATATTTTTTTAGTTACTTTGGGAAAAAAAATATTTTTTTAGTTACTTTGGAAAAAAAAATATTTTTTTAGTTACTTTGGGAAAAAAAATATTTTTTTAGTTACTTTGGAAAAAAAAATATTTTTTTAGTTACTTTGGAAAAAAAAATATTTTTTTAGTTACTTTGGAAAAAAAAATATTTTTTTAGTTACTTTGGAAAAAAAATATTTTTTTAGTTACTTTGGGAAAAAAAATATTTTTTTAGTTACTTTGGAAAAAAAAATATTTTTTTAGTTACTTTGGAAAAAAAAATATTTTTTTAGTTACTTTGGAAAAAAAAATATTTTTTTAGTTACTTTGGAAAAAAAAATATTTTTTTAGTTACTTTGGAAAAAATTTTTTTTTTTTAGTTACTTTGGAAAAAAAAATATTTTTTTAGTTTCTTTGGAAAAAAAAAAAATATTTTAGTTACTTTGGAAAAAAAAATATTTTTTTAGTTACTTTGGAAAAAAAAATATTTTTTTTGTTACTTTGGGAAAAAATTTTTTTTTTTAGTTACTTTGGAAAAAAAAATATTTTTTTAGTTACTTTGGAAAAAAAAATATTTTTTTAGTTACTTTGGAAAAAAAAATATTTTTTTAGTTACTTTGGAAAAAAAAATATTTTTTTAGTTTCTTTGGAAAAAAAATATATTTTTTAGTTACTTTGGGAAAAAAATATTTTTTTAGTTTCTTTGGGAAAAAAAATATTTTTTAGTTTCTTTGGAAAAAAAATATATTTTTTTTGTTACTTTGGAAAAAAATATATTTTTTTAGTTACTTTGGAAAAAAAATTATTTTTTTAGTTACTTTGGAAAAAAAAATATTTTTTTAGTTACTTTGGAAAAAAAAATATTTTTTTAGTTACTTTGGAAAAAAAAATATTTTTTTAGTTACTTTGGAAAAAAAAATATTTTTTTAGTTACTTTGGAAAAAAAAATATTTTTTTAGTTACTTTGGAAAAAAAATATTTTTTTAGTTACTTTGGAAAAAAATATATTTTTTTAGTTACTTTGGAAAAAAATATATTTTTTTAGTTACTTTGGAAAAAAAAAATATTTTTTAGTTACTTTGGAAAAAAAAATATTTTTTTAGTTACTTTGGGAAAAAAAATATTTTTTTAGTTACTTTGGAAAAAAAAATATTTTTTTAGTTTCTTTGGGAAAAAAAAATATTTTTTTAGTTACTTTGGAAAAAAAAATATTTTTTTAGTTACTTTGGAAAAAAAAATATTTTTTTAGTTACTTTGGAAAAAAAAATATTTTTTTAGTTACTTTGGAAAAAAAAATATTTTTTTAGTTACTTTGGAAAAAAAAATATTTTTTTAGTTACTTTGGAAAAAAAAATATTTTTTTAGTTACTTTGGAAAAAAAAATATTTTTTTAGTTACTTTGGAAAAAAATATATTTTTTTAGTTACTTTGGAAAAAACATATATTTTTTTAGTTACTTTGGAAAAAAAATATTTTTTTAGTTACTTTGGGAAAAAAAATATTTTTTTAGTTACTTTGGAAAAAAAAATATTTTTTTAGTTACTTTGGAAAAAAAAATATTTTTTTAGTTACTTTGGAAAAAAAAATATTTTTTTAGTTACTTTGGGAAAAAAAATTTTTTTTTAGTTACTTTGGAAAAAAAAATATTTTTTTAGTTACTTTGGAAAAAAAAATATTTTTTTAGTTACTTTGGAAAAAAAAATATTTTTTTAGTTACTTTGGAAAAAAAAATATTTTTTTAGTTTCTTTGGAAAAAAAATATTTTTTTTAGTTACTTTGGAAAAAAAAATATTTTTTTAGTTTCTTTGGGAAAAAAAAATATTTTTTTAGTTTCTTTGGAAAAAAAATAATATTTTTTTTGTTACTTTGGGAAAAAAAATATTTTTTTAGTTTCTTTGGAAAAAAAATATTTTTTTTAGTTACTTTGGAAAAAAAAATATTTTTTTAGTTATTTTGGAAAAAAAAATATTTTTTTAGTTACTTTGGAAAAAAAAATATTTTTTTAGTTACTTTGGAAAAAAAAATATTTTTTTAGTTACTTTGGAAAAAAAATATTTTTTTAGTTACTTTGGAAAAAAAATATTTTTTTAGTTACTTTGGAAAAAAAAATATTTTTTTAGTTACTTTGGAAAAAAAAATATTTTTTTAGTTACTTTGGAAAAAAAAATATTTTTTTAGTTACTTTGGAAAAAAAAATATTTTTTTAGTTACTTTGGGAAAAAAAATATTTTTTTAGTTACTTTGGAAAAAAAAATATTTTTTTAGTTACTTTGGGAAAAAAAATATTTTTTTAGTTACTTTGGAAAAAAAAATATTTTTTTAGTTACTTTGGAAAAAAAAATATTTTTTTAGTTACTTTGGAAAAAAAAATATTTTTTTAGTTACTTTGGAAAAAAAATATTTTTTTAGTTACTTTGGGAAAAAAAATATTTTTTTAGTTACTTTGGAAAAAAAAATATTTTTTTAGTTACTTTGGAAAAAACATATATTTTTTTAGTTACTTTGGAAAAAAAATATTTTTTTAGTTACTTTGGGAAAAAAAATATTTTTTTAGTTACTTTGGAAAAAAAAATATTTTTTTAGTTACTTTGGAAAAAAAAATATTTTTTTAGTTACTTTGGAAAAAAAAATATTTTTTTAGTTACTTTGGGAAAAAAAATTTTTTTTTAGTTACTTTGGAAAAAAAAATATTTTTTTAGTTACTTTGGAAAAAAAAATATTTTTTTAGTTACTTTGGAAAAAAAAATATTTTTTTAGTTACTTTGGAAAAAAAAATATTTTTTTAGTTTCTTTGGAAAAAAAATATTTTTTTTAGTTACTTTGGAAAAAAAAATATTTTTTTAGTTTCTTTGGGAAAAAAAAATATTTTTTTAGTTTCTTTGGAAAAAAAATAATATTTTTTTTGTTACTTTGGGAAAAAAAATATTTTTTTAGTTTCTTTGGAAAAAAAATATTTTTTTTAGTTACTTTGGAAAAAAAAATATTTTTTTAGTTATTTTGGAAAAAAAAATATTTTTTTAGTTACTTTGGAAAAAAAAATATTTTTTTAGTTACTTTGGAAAAAAAAATATTTTTTTAGTTACTTTGGAAAAAAAATATTTTTTTAGTTACTTTGGAAAAAAAATATTTTTTTAGTTACTTTGGAAAAAAAAATATTTTTTTAGTTACTTTGGAAAAAAAAATATTTTTTTAGTTACTTTGGAAAAAAAAATATTTTTTTAGTTACTTTGGAAAAAAAAATATTTTTTTAGTTACTTTGGGAAAAAAAATATTTTTTTAGTTACTTTGGAAAAAAAAATATTTTTTTAGTTACTTTGGGAAAAAAAATATTTTTTTAGTTACTTTGGAAAAAAAAATATTTTTTTAGTTACTTTGGAAAAAAAAATATTTTTTTAGTTACTTTGGAAAAAAAAATATTTTTTTAGTTACTTTGGAAAAAAAATATTTTTTTAGTTACTTTGGGAAAAAAAATATTTTTTTAGTTACTTTGGAAAAAAAAATATTTTTTTAGTTACTTTGGAAAAAAAAATATTTTTTTAGTTACTTTGGAAAAAAAAATATTTTTTTAGTTACTTTGGAAAAAAAAATATTTTTTTAGTTACTTTGGAAAAAATTTTTTTTTTTTAGTTACTTTGGAAAAAAAAATATTTTTTTAGTTTCTTTGGAAAAAAAAAAAATATTTTAGTTACTTTGGAAAAAAAAATATTTTTTTAGTTACTTTGGAAAAAAAAAATATTTTTTTTGTTACTTTGGGAAAAAAATTTTTTTTTTAGTTACTTTGGAAAAAAAAATATTTTTTTAGTTACTTTGGAAAAAAAAATATTTTTTTAGTTACTTTGGAAAAAAAAATATTTTTTTAGTTACTTTGGAAAAAAAAATATTTTTTTAGTTTCTTTGGAAAAAAAATATATTTTTTAGTTACTTTGGGAAAAAAATATTTTTTTAGTTTCTTTGGGAAAAAAAATATTTTTTAGTTTCTTTGGAAAAAAAATATATTTTTTTTGTTACTTTGGAAAAAAATATATTTTTTTAGTTACTTTGGAAAAAAAATTATTTTTTTAGTTACTTTGGAAAAAAAAATATTTTTTTAGTTACTTTGGAAAAAAAAATATTTTTTTAGTTACTTTGGAAAAAAAAATATTTTTTTAGTTACTTTGGAAAAAAAAATATTTTTTTAGTTACTTTGGAAAAAAAAATATTTTTTTAGTTACTTTGGAAAAAAAATATTTTTTTAGTTACTTTGGAAAAAAATATATTTTTTTAGTTACTTTGGAAAAAAATATATTTTTTTAGTTACTTTGGAAAAAAAAAATATTTTTTAGTTACTTTGGAAAAAAAAATATTTTTTTAGTTACTTTGGGAAAAAAAATATTTTTTTAGTTACTTTGGAAAAAAAAATATTTTTTTAGTTACTTTGGAAAAAAAAAAATTTTTTTAGTTACTTTGGAAAAAAAAAAAATTTTTTAGTTACTTTGGAAAAAAAAAATTGTTTTAGTTACTTTGGAAAAAAAAATATTTTTTTAGTTTCTTTGGAAAAAAAAATATTTTTTTAGTTACTTTGGAAAAAAAAAATTTTTTTTTAGTTACTTTGGAAAAAAAAATATTTTTTTAGTTTCTTTGGAAAAAAAATATTTTTTTAGTTACTTTGGAAAAAAAAATATTTTTTTAGTTACTTTGGAAAAAAAAATATTTTTTTAGTTACTTTGGAAAAAAAATATTTTTTTAGTTACTTTGGGAAAAAAAATATTTTTTTAGTTACTTTGGAAAAAAAAATATTTTTTTAGTTTCTTTGGAAAATTTTTTTTTTTTTTAGTTACTTTGGAAAAAAAAATATTTTTTTAGTTTCTTTGGAAAAAAAAATATTTTTTTAGTTACTTTGGAAAAAAAAATATTTTTTTAGTTACTTTGGAAAAAAAAATATTTTTTTAGTTACTTTGGAAAAAAAAATATTTTTTTAGTTACTTTGGAAAAAAAAATATTTTTTTAGTTTCTTTGGAAAAAAAATTTTTTTTTTAGTTACTTTGGAAAAAAAAAATATTTTTTTAGTTTCTTTGGGAAAAAAAATATTTTTTTAGTTACTTTGGAAAAAAAAATATTTTTTTAGTTACTTTGGAAAAAAAAATATTTTTTTAGTTACTTTGGAAAAAAAAATATTTTTTTAGTTACTTTGGAAAAAAAAATATTTTTTTAGTTACTTTGGAAAAAAAAATATTTTTTTAGTTACTTTGGAAAAAAAAATATTTTTTTAGTTACTTTGGAAAAAAAAATATTTTTTTAGTTACTTTGGAAAAAAAAATATTTTTTTAGTTACTTTGGAAAAAAAAATATTTTTTTAGTTACTTTGGAAAAAAATATATTTTTTTAGTTACTTTGGAAAAAAATATATTTTTTTAGTTACTTTGGAAAAAAAATATTTTTTTAGTTACTTTGGGAAAAAAAATATTTTTTTAGTTACTTTGGAAAAAAATTTTTTTTTTTTAGTTACTTTGGAAAAAAAAATATTTTTTTAGTTACTTTGGAAAAAAAAATATTTTTTTAGTTACTTTGGGAAAAAAATTTTTTTTTTAGTTACTTTGGAAAAAAAAATATTTTTTTAGTTACTTTGGAAAAAAAAATATTTTTTTAGTTACTTTGGAAAAAAAAATATTTTTTTAGTTACTTTGGAAAAAAAAATATTTTTTTAGTTTCTTTGGAAAAAAAATATTTTTTTTAGTTACTTTGGAAAAAAAAATATTTTTTTAGTTTCTTTGGGAAAAAAAAATATTTTTTTAGTTTCTTTGGAAAAAAAAAATATTTTTTTTGTTACTTTGGGAAAAAAAATATTTTTTTAGTTTCTTTGGAAAAAAAATATTTTTTTTAGTTACTTTGGAAAAAAAAATATTTTTTTAGTTATTTTGGAAAAAAAAATATTTTTTTAGTTACTTTGGAAAAAAAAATATTTTTTTAGTTACTTTGGAAAAAAAAATATTTTTTTAGTTACTTTGGAAAAAAAATATTTTTTTAGTTACTTTGGAAAAAAAATATTTTTTTAGTTACTTTGGAAAAAAAAATATTTTTTTAGTTACTTTGGAAAAAAAAATATTTTTTTAGTTACTTTGGAAAAAAAAATATTTTTTTAGTTACTTTGGAAAAAAAAATATTTTTTTAGTTACTTTGGAAAAAAATATATTTTTTTAGTTACTTTGGAAAAAAAATATTTTTTTAGTTACTTTGGGAAAAAAAATATTTTTTTAGTTACTTTGGAAAAAAAAATATTTTTTTAGTTACTTTGGAAAAAAAAATATTTTTTTAGTTACTTTGGAAAAAAAAATATTTTTTTAGTTACTTTGGAAAAAAAAATATTTTTTTAGTTACTTTGGAAAAAAATTTTTTTTTTTAGTTACTTTGGAAAAAAAAATATTTTTTTAGTTTCTTTGGAAAAAAAAAAATATTTTAGTTACTTTGGAAAAAAAAATATTTTTTTAGTTACTTTGGAAAAAAATATATTTTTTTAGTTACTTTGGAAAAAAAAATTTTTTTTTAGTTACTTTGGAAAAAAAAATATTTTTTTAGTTTCTTTGGAAAAAAAAATTTTTTTTTAGTTACTTTGGAAAAAAAATATTTTTTTAGTTACTTTGGAAAAAAAAATATTTTTTTAGTTACTTTGGAAAAAAAAAAATTTTTTTAGTTACTTTGGAAAAAAAAAATTGTTTTAGTTACTTTGGAAAAAAAAATATTTTTTTAGTTTCTTTGGAAAAAAAAATATTTTTTTAGTTACTTTGGAAAAAAAAATTTTTTTTTAGTTACTTTGGAAAAAAAAATATTTTTTTAGTTTCTTTGGAAAAAAAAATATTTTTTTAGTTACTTTGGAAAAAAAAATATTTTTTTAGTTACTTTGGAAAAAAAAATATTTTTTTAGTTACTTTGGAAAAAAAATATTTTTTTAGTTACTTTGGGAAAAAAAATATTTTTTTAGTTACTTTGGAAAAAAAAATATTTTTTTAGTTTCTTTGGAAAATTTTTTTTTTTTTTAGTTACTTTGGAAAAAAAAATATTTTTTTAGTTTCTTTGGAAAAAAAAATATTTTTTTAGTTACTTTGGAAAAAAAAATATTTTTTTAGTTACTTTGGAAAAAAAAATATTTTTTTAGTTACTTTGGAAAAAAAAATATTTTTTTAGTTACTTTGGAAAAAAAAATATTTTTTTAGTTTCTTTGGAAAAAAAAATTTTTTTTTAGTTACTTTGGAAAAAAAAAATATTTTTTTAGTTTCTTTGGGAAAAAAAATATTTTTTTAGTTACTTTGGAAAAAAATATATTTTTTTAGTTACTTTGGAAAAAAAAATATTTTTTTAGTTACTTTGGAAAAAAAAATATTTTTTTAGTTACTTTGGAAAAAAAAATATTTTTTTAGTTACTTTGGAAAAAAAAATATTTTTTTAGTTACTTTGGAAAAAAAAATATTTTTTTAGTTACTTTGGAAAAAAAAATATTTTTTTAGTTACTTTGGAAAAAAAAATATTTTTTTAGTTACTTTGGAAAAAAAAATATTTTTTTAGTTACTTTGGAAAAAAAAATATTTTTTTAGTTACTTTGGAAAAAAAAATATTTTTTTAGTTACTTTGGAAAAAAAAATATTTTTTTAGTTACTTTGGGAAAAAAAATATTTTTTTAGTTACTTTGGGAAAAAAAATATTTTTTTAGTTACTTTGGAAAAAAAAATATTTTTTTAGTTACTTTGGAAAAAAAAATATTTTTTTAGTTACTTTGGAAAAAAAAATATTTTTTTAGTTACTTTGGGAAAAATTTTTTTTTTTTAGTTACTTTGGAAAAAAAAATATTTTTTTAGTTACTTTGGAAAAAAAAATATTTTTTTAGTTACTTTGGAAAAAAAAATATTTTTTTAGTTACTTTGGAAAAAAAAATATTTTTTTAGTTTCTTTGGAAAAAAAAATTTTTTTTTAGTTACTTTGGAAAAAAAAAATATTTTTTTAGTTTCTTTGGGAAAAAAAATATTTTTTTAGTTACTTTGGAAAAAAATATATTTTTTTAGTTACTTTGGAAAAAAAAATATTTTTTTAGTTACTTTGGAAAAAAAAATATTTTTTTAGTTACTTTGGAAAAAAAAATATTTTTTTAGTTACTTTGGAAAAAAAAATATTTTTTTAGTTACTTTGGAAAAAAAAATATTTTTTTAGTTACTTTGGAAAAAAAAATATTTTTTTAGTTACTTTGGAAAAAAAAATATTTTTTTAGTTACTTTGGAAAAAAAAATATTTTTTTAGTTACTTTGGAAAAAAAAATATTTTTTTAGTTACTTTGGAAAAAAAAATATTTTTTTAGTTACTTTGGAAAAAAAAATATTTTTTTAGTTACTTTGGGAAAAAAAATATTTTTTTAGTTACTTTGGGAAAAAAAATATTTTTTTAGTTACTTTGGAAAAAAAAATATTTTTTTAGTTACTTTGGAAAAAAAAATATTTTTTTAGTTACTTTGGAAAAAAAAATATTTTTTTAGTTACTTTGGGAAAAATTTTTTTTTTTTAGTTACTTTGGAAAAAAAAATATTTTTTTAGTTACTTTGGAAAAAAAAATATTTTTTTAGTTACTTTGGAAAAAAAAATATTTTTTTAGTTACTTTGGAAAAAAAAATATTTTTTTAGTTTCTTTGGAAAAAAAATATATTTTTTAGTTACTTTGGGAAAAAAAATATTTTTTTAGTTTCTTTGGGAAAAAAAAATATTTTTTTAGTTTCTTTGGAAAAAAAAAATATTTTTTTTGTTACTTTGGGAAAAAAAATATTTTTTTAGTTTCTTTGGAAAAAAAATATATTTTTTAGTTACTTTGGAAAAAAAAATATTTTTTTAGTTATTTTGGAAAAAAAAATATTTTTTTAGTTACTTTGGAAAAAAAAATATTTTTTTAGTTACTTTGGAAAAAAAAATATTTTTTTAGTTACTTTGGAAAAAAAATATTTTTTTAGTTACTTTGGAAAAAAAATATTTTTTTAGTTACTTTGGAAAAAAAAATATTTTTTTAGTTACTTTGGAAAAAAAAATATTTTTTTAGTTACTTTGGAAAAAAAAATATTTTTTTAGTTACTTTGGAAAAAAAAATATTTTTTTAGTTACTTTGGAAAAAAAATATTTTTTTAGTTACTTTGGGAAAAAAAATATTTTTTTAGTTACTTTGGAAAAAAAAATATTTTTTTAGTTACTTTGGAAAAAAAAATATTTTTTTAGTTACTTTGGAAAAAAAAATATTTTTTTAGTTACTTTGGAAAAAAAAATATTTTTTTAGTTACTTTGGGAAAAAAAATATTTTTTAGTTACTTTGGAAAAAAAATATTTTTTTTAGTTACTTTGGAAAAAAAAATATTTTTTTAGTTTCTTTGGAAAAAAAAATATTTTTTTAGTTTCTTTGGAAAAAAAAATATTTTTTTAGTTACTTTGGAAAAAAAAATTTTTTTTTAGTTACTTTGGAAAAAAAAATATTTTTTTAGTTACTTTGGAAAAAAAAATATTTTTTTAGTTTCTTTGGAAAAAAAAATATTTTTTTAGTTACTTTGGAAAAAAAAATATTTTTTTAGTTACTTTGGAAAAAAAAATTTTTTTTAGTTACTTTGGAAAAAAAAATATTTTTTTAGTTACTTTGGAAAAAAAAATATTTTTTTAGTTACTTTGGAAAAAAAATATTTTTTTAGTTACTTTGGGAAAAAAAATATTTTTTTAGTTACTTTGGGAAAAAAAATATTTTTTTAGTTACTTTGGAAAAAAAAATATTTTTTTAGTTACTTTGGAAAAAAAAATATTTTTTTAGTTACTTTGGAAAAAAAAATATTTTTTTAGTTACTTTGGAAAAAAAAATATTTTTTTAGTTACTTTGGAAAAAAAAATATTTTTTTAGTTTCTTTGGAAAAAAATATATATTTTTAGTTACTTTGGAAAAAAAGAATATTTTTTTAGTTACTTTGGAAAAAAAAATATTTTTTTAGTTACTTTGGAAAAAAAAATATTTTTTTAGTTACTTTGGAAAAAAAATTATTTTTTTAGTTACTTTGGAAAAAAAAATATTTTTTTAGTTTCTTTGGAAAAAAAAATATTTTTTTAGTTACTTTGGAAAAAAAATTATTTTTTTAGTTACTTTGGAAAAAAAAATATTTTTTTAGTTACTTTGGAAAAAAAAATATTTTTTTAGTTACTTTGGAAAAAAAAATATTTTTTTTAGTTACTTTGGAAAAAAAAATATTTTTTTAGTTACTTTGGAAAAAAAAATATTTTTTTAGTTACTTTGGAAAAAAAAATATTTTTTTAGTTACTTTGGAAAAAAAATATTTTTTTAGTTACTTTGGAAAAAAATATATTTTTTTAGTTACTTTGGAAAAAAATATATTTTTTAGTTACTTTGGAAAAAAAAAATATTTTTTAGTTACTTTGGAAAAAAAAATATTTTTTTAGTTACTTTGGGAAAAAAAATATTTTTTTAGTTACTTTGGAAAAAAAAATATTTTTTTAGTTACTTTGGAAAAAAAAAAATTTTTTTAGTTACTTTGGAAAAAAAAAAAATTTTTTAGTTACTTTGGAAAAAAAAAATTGTTTTAGTTACTTTGGAAAAAAAAATATTTTTTTAGTTTCTTTGGAAAAAAAAATATTTTTTTAGTTACTTTGGAAAAAAAAAAATTTTTTAGTTACTTTGGAAAAAAAAATATTTTTTTAGTTACTTTGGAAAAAAAAATTTTTTTTAGTTACTTTGGAAAAAAAAAAATTGTTTTAGTTACTTTGGAAAAAAAAATATTTTTTTAGTTTCTTTGGAAAAAAAAATATTTTTTTAGTTACTTTGGAAAAAAAAATTTTTTTTAGTTACTTTGGAAAAAAAAATATTTTTTTAGTTTCTTTGGAAAAAAAAATATTTTTTTAGTTACTTTGGAAAAAAAAATATTTTTTTAGTTACTTTGGAAAAAAAAATATTTTTTTAGTTACTTTGGAAAAAAAATATTTTTTTAGTTACTTTGGGAAAAAAAATATTTTTTTAGTTACTTTGGAAAAAAAATATTTTTTTAGTTTCTTTGGAAAATTTTTTTTTTTTTTAGTTACTTTGGAAAAAAAAATATTTTTTTAGTTTCTTTGGAAAAAAAATATTTTTTTAGTTACTTTGGAAAAAAAAATATTTTTTTAGTTACTTTGGAAAAAAAAATATTTTTTTAGTTTCTTTGGAAAAAAAATATTTTTTTTAGTTACTTTGGAAAAAAAAATATTTTTTTAGTTACTTTGGAAAAAAAAATATTTTTTTAGTTACTTTGGGAAAAAAAATATTTTTTTAGTTACTTTGGAAAAAAAAATATTTTTTTAGTTACTTTGGGAAAAAAAATATTTTTTTAGTTACTTTGGAAAAAAAAATATTTTTTTAGTTACTTTGGAAAAAAAAATATTTTTTTAGTTACTTTGGAAAAAAAAATATTTTTTTAGTTACTTTGGAAAAAAAATATTTTTTTAGTTACTTTGGGAAAAAAAATATTTTTTTAGTTACTTTGGAAAAAAAAATATTTTTTTAGTTACTTTGGAAAAAAAAATATTTTTTTAGTTACTTTGGAAAAAAAAATATTTTTTTAGTTACTTTGGAAAAAAAAATATTTTTTTAGTTACTTTGGAAAAAAATTTTTTTTTTTAGTTACTTTGGAAAAAAAAATATTTTTTTAGTTTCTTTGGAAAAAAAATAAATATTTTAGTTACTTTGGAAAAAAAAATATTTTTTTAGTTACTTTGGAAAAAAAAAATATTTTTTTTGTTACTTTGGGAAAAAAAAATTTTTTTTAGTTACTTTGGAAAAAAAAATATTTTTTTAGTTACTTTGGAAAAAAAAATATTTTTTTAGTTACTTTGGAAAAAAAAATATTTTTTTAGTTACTTTGGAAAAAAAAATATTTTTTTAGTTTCTTTGGAAAAAAAATATATTTTTTAGTTACTTTGGGAAAAAAATATTTTTTTAGTTTCTTTGGGAAAAAAAAATATTTTTAGTTTCTTTGGAAAAAAAATATATTTTTTTTGTTACTTTGGAAAAAAATATATTTTTTTA
>NW_027634977.1:0-17517 GCF_949748355.1 Melanostigma gelatinosum
TTTTTTTCCAAAGTAACTAAAAAAAAATTTTTTTTTCCAAAGTAACTAAAAAAATATTTTTTTTTCCAAAGTAAGTAAAAAAATTTTTTTTTTTCCAAAGAAACTAAAAAAAATATTTTTTTTTTCCAAAGTAACTAAAAAAAATTTTTTTTTCCAAAGTAACTAAAAAAATATTTTTTTTTCCAAAGTAACTAAAAAAAAAAAATTTTTCCAAAGAAACTAAAAAAATATTTTTTTTTCCAAAGTAACTAAAAAAATTTTTTTTTTCCAAAGAAACTAAAAAAATATTTTTTTTTCCAAAGTAACTAAAAAAAATTTTTTTTTTCCAAAGTAACTAAAAAAATTTTTTTTTCCAAAGTAACTAAAAAAATATTTTTTTTTCCAAAGTAACTAAAAAAAAATTTTTTTTTCCAAAGTAACTAAAAAAATATTTTTTTTCCAAAGTAACTAAAAAAATATTTTTTTTTCCAAAGTAACTAAAAAAATATTTTTTTTTCCAAAGTAACTAAAAAAATATTTTTTTTTCCAAAGAAACTAAAAAAATATTTTTTTTTCCAAAGAAACTAAAAAAATATTTTTTTTCCCAAAGTAACTAAAAAAATATTTTTTTTTCCAAAGTAACTAAAAAAATATTTTTTTTTCCAAAGTAACTAAAAAAATATTTTTTTTTCCAAAGAAACTAAAAAAATATTTTTTTTTCCAAAGAAACTAAAAAAATATTTTTTTTTCCAAAGTAACTAAAAAAATATTTTTTTTTCCAAAGTAACTAAAAAAATATTTTTTTTCCAAAGTAACTAAAAAAATATTTTTTTTTCCAAAGTAACTAAAAAATATTTTTTTTTTTCCAAAGTAACTAAAAAAATATTTTTTTTTCCAAAGTAACTAAAATTTTTTTTTTTTTTCCAAAGTAACTAAAAAAAAAATTTTTTTCCAAAGAAACTAAAAAAATATTTTTTTTTCCAAAGTAACTAAAATTTTTTTTTTTTTCCAAAGTAACTAAAAAAAAATTTTTTTTCCAAAGAAACTAAAAAAATATTTTTTTTTCCAAAGTAACTAAAAAAATATTTTTTTTTCCAAAGTAACTAAAACATTTTTTTTTTCCAAAGTAACTAAAAAAAAATTTTTTTTTCCAAAGTAACTAAAAAAATATTTTTTTTTCCAAAGTAACTAAAAAAATATTTTTTTTCCCAAAGTAACTAAAAAAATAATTTTTTTTCCAAAGTAACTAAAAAAATATTTTTTTTTCCAAAGTAACTAAAAAAATATTTTTTTTTCCAAAGTAACTAAAAAAATATTTTTTTTCCAAAGTAACTAAAAAAATATTTTTTTTTCCAAAGTAACTAAAAAAATATTTTTTTTTCCAAAGTAACTAAAAAAATATTTTTTTTTCCAAAGTAACTAAAAAAATATTTTTTTTTCCAAAGTAACTAAAAAAATATTTTTTTTTCCAAAGTAACTAAAAAAATATTTTTTTTCCAAAGAAACTAAAAAAATATTTTTTTTTCCAAAGTAACTAAAAAAAAATTTTTTTTCCAAAGAAACTAAAAAAAAATTTTTTTTTCCAAAGTAACTAAAAAAAATTTTTTTTTTCCAAAGTAACTAAAAATTTATTTTTTTTTCCAAAGAAACTAAAAAAATATTTTTTTTTCCAAAGTAACTAAAAAAATATTTTTTTTTCCAAAGTAACTAAAAAAATATTTTTTTTCCAAAGTAACTAAAAAAATATTTTTTTTTCCAAAGTAACTAAAAAATTTTTTTTTTTTCCAAAGTAACTAAAAAAATATTTTTTTTTCCAAAGTAACTAAAAAATTTTTTTTTTTTCCAAAGTAACTAAAAAAAATTTTTTTTTCCAAAGAAACTAAAAAAATATTTTTTTTTCCAAAGTAACTAAAAAAATATTTTTTTTTCCAAAGTAACTAAAACATTTTTTTTTTCCAAAGTAACTAAAAAAAATTTTTTTTTTCCAAAGTAACTAAAAAAATATTTTTTTTTCCAAAGTAACTAAAAAAATATTTTTTTCCCAAAGTAACTAAAAAAATATTTTTTTTTCCAAAGTAACTAAAAAAATATTTTTTTTCCAAAGTAACTAAAAAAATATTTTTTTTTCCAAAGTAACTAAAAAAATATTTTTTTTTCCAAAGTAACTAAAAAAATATTTTTTTTTCCAAAGTAACTAAAAAAATATTTTTTTTTCCAAAGTAACTAAAAAAAATTTTTTTTCCCAAAGAAACTAAAAAAAATTTTTTTTTTCCAAAGTAACTAAAAAAAATTTTTTTTTTCCAAAGTAACTAAAAATTTTTTTTTTTTTCCAAAGTAACTAAAAAAAAATATTTTTTTCCAAAGTAACTAAAAAAATATTTTTTTTTCCAAAGTAACTAAAAAAAAATTTTTTTTTCCAAAGTAACTAAAAAAATATTTTTTTTTCCAAAGTAACTAAAAAAATATTTTTTTTTCCAAAGTAACTAAAAAAATATTTTTTTTTCCAAAGTAACTAAAAAAATATTTTTTTCCAAAGTAACTAAAAAAATATTTTTTTTTCCAAAGTAACTAAAAAAATATTTTTTTTTCCAAAGAAACTAAAAAAATATTTTTTTTCCAAAGAAACTAAAAAAATATTTTTTTTTCCAAAGTAACTAAAAAAGTAACTTTTTTTCCAAAGTAACTAAAAAAATATTTTTTTTCCCAAAGTAACTAAAAAAGTAAATTTTTTCCAAAGTAACTAAAAAAATATTTTTTTTTCCAAAGTAACTAAAAAAAAATTTTTTTTTCCAAAGAAACTAAAAAAAATATTTTTTTTTCCAAAGTAACTAAAAAAAAAAAATTTTTTCCAAAGTAACTAAAAAAATATTTTTTTTTCCAAAGTAACTAAAAAAATATTTTTTTTTCCAAAGTAACTAAAAAAATATTTTTTTTCCAAAGTAAATAAAAAAATATTTTTTTTTCCAAAGTAACTAAAAAAATATTTTTTTTCCAAAGTAACTAAAAAAATATTTTTTTTTCCAAAGTAACTAAAAAAAAAAAAATGTTTCCAAAGAAACTAAAAAAATATTTTTTTTTCCAAAGTAACTAAAAATTTTTTTTTTTTTCCAAAGAAACTAAAAAAATATTTTTTTTCCCAAAGTAACTAAAAAAAATTTTTTTTTTCCAAAGTAACTAAAAAAATATTTTTTTTTCCAAAGTAACTAAAAAAAATTTTTTTTTTCCAAAGTAACTAAAAAAATATTTTTTTTTCCAAAGTAACTAAAAAAATTTTTTTTTTTCCAAAGTAACTAAAAAAATATTTTTTTTTCCAAAGTAACTAAAAAAGTAAATTTTTTCCAAAGTAACTAAAAAAATATTTTTTTTTCCAAAGAAACTAAAAAAAATATTTTTTTTTCCAAAGTAACTAAAAAAAAAATTTTTTTTCCAAAGTAACTAAAAAAATATTTTTTTTTCCAAAGTAACTAAAAAAAAAATTTTTTTTCCAAAGTAACTAAAAAAATATTTTTTTTCCAAAGTAAATAAAAAAAAAATTTTTTTTCCAAAGTAACTAAAAAAATATTTTTTTTCCAAAGTAACTAAAAAAATATATTTTTTTCCAAAGTAACTAAAAAAAAAATATTTTTTCCAAAGAAACTAAAAAAATATTTTTTTTTCCAAAGTAACTAAAAATTTTTTTTTTTTTCCAAAGAAACTAAAAAAATATTTTTTTTCCCAAAGTAACTAAAAAAAATTTTTTTTTTCCAAAGTAACTAAAAAAATATTTTTTTTCCCAAAGTAACTAAAAAAATATTTTTTTTTCCAAAGTAACTAAAAAAATATTTTTTTTTCCAAAGAAACTAAAAAAATATTTTTTTTCCCAAACTAAAAAAATATTTTTTTTTCCAAAGTAACTAAAAAAATTTTTTTTTTCCAAAGTAACTAAAAAAAATTTTTTTTTTCCAAAGTAACTAAAAAAATTTTTTTTTTCCAAAGTAACTAAAAAAAATTTTTTTTTTCCAAAGTAACTAAAAAAATTTTTTTTTTTCCAAAGTAACTAAAAAAAATTTTTTTTTTCCAAAGTAACTAAAAAAATATTTTTTTTCCAAAGTAACTAAAAACATTTTTTTTTTCCAAAGAAACTAAAAAAAATTTTTTTTTTCCAAAGTAACTAAAAAAAAATTTTTTTTTCCAAAGTAACTAAAACATTTTTTTTTTCCAAAGTAACTAAAAAATTTTTTTTTTTTCCAAAGTAACTAAAAAAATTTTTTTTCCAAAGTAACTAAAAAAAAAATTTTTTTTCCAAAGTAACTAAAAAATTTTTTTTTTTTCCAAAGTAACTAAAAAAAATTTTTTTTTTCCAAAGTAACTAAAAAAAATTTTTTTTTCCAAAGTAATTAAAAAAAAAATTTTTTTTCCAAAGTAACTAAAAAAATATTTTTTTTTCCAAAGTAACTAAAAATATATTTTTTTTCCCAAAGTAACTAAAAAAATAATTTTTTTTCCAAAGTAACTAAAAAAATATTTTTTTTTCCAAAGTAACTAAAAAAATATTTTTTTTCCAAAGTAACTAAAAAAATATTTTTTTTTCCAAAGTAACTAAAAAAATATTTTTTTTTCCAAAGTAACTAAAAAAATATTTTTTTTTCCAAAGTAACTAAAAAAATATTTTTTTTTCCAAAGTAACTAAAAAAATTTTTTTTTTTCCAAAGTAACTAAAAAAATATTTTTTTTTCCAAAGAAACTAAAAAAAATTTTTTTTTTCCAAAGTAACTAAAAAAAATATTTTTTTTCCAAAGTAACTAAAAATTTTTTTTTTTTTCCAAAGTAACTAAAAAAAATATTTTTTTTCCAAAGTAACTAAAAAAATATTTTTTTTTCCAAAGTAACTAAAAAAATATATTTTTTTCCAAAGTAACTAAAAAAATATTTTTTTTTCCAAAGTAACTAAAAAAATATTTTTTTTTCCAAAGTAACTAAAAAAATATTTTTTTTTCCAAAGTAACTAAAAAAATATTTTTTTTTCCAAAGTAACTAAAAAAATATTTTTTTTCCAAAGTAACTAAAAAAATATTTTTTTTCCAAAGTAACTAAAAAAATATTTTTTTTTCCAAAGTAACTAAAAAAATATATTTTTTTCCAAAGTAACTAAAAAAATATTTTTTTTTCCAAAGTAACTAAAAAAATATTTTTTTTTCCAAAGTAACTAAAAAAATATTTTTTTTTCCAAAGTAACTAAAAAAATATTTTTTTTTCCAAAGTAACTAAAAAAATATTTTTTTTTCCAAAGTAACTAAAAAAATATTTTTTTTTTCCAAAGTAACTAAAAAAATATTTTTTTTCCAAAGTAACTAAAAAAATATTTTTTTTTCCAAAGTAACTAAAAAATATTTTTTTTTCCAAAGTAACTAAAAAAATATTTTTTTTTCCAAAGTAACTAAAAAAATATTTTTTTTCCAAAGTAACTAAAAAAAAAATTTTTTTTCCAAAGAAACTAAAATTTTTTTTTTTTTCCAAAGTAACTAAAACATTTTTTTTTTTCCAAAGTAACTAAAAAAATTTTTTTTTTCCAAAGTAACTAAAAACAATTTTTTTTTTCCAAAGTAACTAAAAAAATATTTTTTTTTCCAAAGTAACTAAAAAAATTTTTTTTTTTCCAAAGTAACTAAAAAATTTTTTTTTTTTCCAAAGTAACTAAAAAAAAATTTTTTTTCCAAAGTAATTAAAAAAAATATTTTTTTTCCAAAGTAACTAAAAAAAATTTTTTTTTCCAAAGTAATTAAAAAAATTTTTTTTTTCCAAAGTAACTAAAAAAATATTTTTTTTTCCAAAGTAACTAAAAAAAATTTTTTTTTTCCAAAGTAACTAAAAAATATTTTTTTTTTCCAAAGTAACTAAAAAAATATTTTTTTTTCCAAAGTAACTAAAAAAATATTTTTTTTTCCAAAGTAACTAAAAAAATATTTTTTTTTCCAAAGTAACTAAAAAAATATTTTTTTTCCAAAGTAACTAAAAAAATATTTTTTTTTCCAAAGTAACTAAAAAAATATTTTTTTTTCCAAAGTAACTAAAAAAATATTTTTTTTTCCAAAGTAACTAAAAAAATATTTTTTTTTCCAAAGTAACTAAAAAAATATTTTTTTTTCCAAAGAAACTAAAAAAATATATTTTTTTCCAAAGTAACTAAAAATATATTTTTTTTTCCAAAGAAACTAAAAAAAAATTTTTTTTTCCAAAGTAACTAAAAACAATTTTTTTTTTCCAAAGTAACTAAAAAAAATTTTTTTTTTCCAAAGTAACTAAAAAAAATTTTTTTTTCCAAAGTAACTAAAAAAATATATTTTTTTTCCAAAGTAACAAAAAAAAAATTTTTTTCCAAAGTAACAAAAAAAATTTTTTTTTTCCAAAGTAACTAAAAAAATAATTTTTTTTCCAAAGTAACTAAAAAAATATTTTTTTTTCCAAAGTAACTAAAAAAATATTTTTTTTTCCAAAGTAACTAAAAAAATATTTTTTTTTCCAAAGTAACTAAAAAAATATTTTTTTTCCAAAGTAACTAAAAAAATATTTTTTTTTCCAAAGTAACTAAAAAAATATTTTTTTTTCCAAAGTAACTAAAAAAATATTTTTTTTTCCAAAGTAACTAAAAAAATATTTTTTTTTCCAAAGAAACTAAAAAAATATTTTTTTTCCCAAAGTAACTAAAAAAAAATTTTTTTTTCCAAAGAAACTAAAATTTTTTCTTTTTTTTCCAAAGTAACTAAAAAAAATTTTTTTTTTCCAAAGTAACTAAAAATTTTTTTTTTTTTCCAAAGTAACTAAAAAAAAATTTTTTTTTCCAAAGTAACTAAAAAAATATTTTTTTTTCCAAAGTAACTAAAAAAATATTTTTTTTTCCAAAGTAACTAAAAAAATATTTTTTTTTCCAAAGTAACTAAAAAAATATTTTTTTTTCCAAAGTAACTAAAAAAATATTTTTTTTTCCAAAGTAACTAAAAAAATATTTTTTTTTCCAAAGTAACTAAAAAAATATTTTTTTTCCAAAGTAACTAAAAAAATATTTTTTTTTCCAAAGTAACTAAAAAAATATTTTTTTTTCCAAAGTAACTAAAAAAATATTTTTTTTTCCAAAGTAACTAAAAAAATATTTTTTTTTCCAAAGTAACTAAAAAAATATTTTTTTTTCCAAAGTAACTAAAAAAATATATTTTTTTCCAAAGTAACTAAAAAAATATTTTTTTTTCCAAAGTAACTAAAAAAATATCTTTTTTTTCCAAAGTAACTAAAAAAATATTTTTTTTTTCCAAAGTAACTAAAAAAATATTTTTTTTTCCAAAGTAACTAAAAAAATATTTTTTTTCCAAAGTAACTAAAAAAAAAAAATTTTTTCCAAAGAAACTAAAATTTTTTTTTTTTTTCCAAAGTAACTAAAAAATTTTTTTTTTTTCCAAAGTAACTAAAAAAAATTTTTTTTTCCAAAGTAACTAAAAACAATTTTTTTTTTCCAAAGTAACTAAAAAAATATTTTTTTTTCCAAAGTAACTAAAAAAATTTTTTTTTTTCCAAAGTAACTAAAAAAAATTTTTTTTTTCCAAAGTAACTAAAAAAAATTTTTTTTTCCAAAGTAATTAAAAAAAATATTTTTTTTCCAAAGTAACTAAAAAAAATTTTTTTTTCCAAAGTAATTAAAAAAAAAAATTTTTTCCAAAGTAACTAAAAAAATATTTTTTTTTCCAAAGTAACTAAAAAAATTTTTTTTTTTCCAAAGTAACTAAAAAATATTTTTTTTTTCCAAAGTAACTAAAAAAATATTTTTTTTTCCAAAGTAACTAAAAAAATATTTTTTTTCCAAAGTAACTAAAAAAATATTTTTTTTTCCAAAGTAACTAAAAAAATATTTTTTTTCCAAAGTAACTAAAAAAATATTTTTTTTTCCAAAGTAACTAAAAAAATATTTTTTTTTCCAAAGTAACTAAAAAAATATTTTTTTTTCCAAAGTAACTAAAAAAATATTTTTTTTTCCAAAGTAACTAAAAAAATATTTTTTTTTCCAAAGAAACTAAAAAAATATATTTTTTTCCAAAGTAACTAAAAAAATATTTTTTTTTCCAAAGAAACTAAAAAAATATATTTTTTTCCAAAGTAACTAAAGACAATTTTTTTTCCAAAGTAACTAAAAAAAAATTTTTTTTTCCAAAGTAACTAAAAAAAATTTTTTTTTCCAAAGAAACTAAAAAAATATTTTTTTTTCCAAAGTAACTAAAAACAATTTTTTTTCCCAAAGTAACTAAAAAAATATTTTTTTTTCCAAAGTAACTAAAAAAATATTTTTTTTTCCAAAGTAACTAAAAAAATATTTTTTTTTCCAAAGAAACTAAAAAAATATTTTTTTTCCCAAAGTAACTAAAAAAATTTTTTTTTTTCCAAAGTAACTAAAAAATTTTTTTTTTTTCCAAAGTAACTAAAAAAAAATTTTTTTTCCAAAGTAATTAAAAAAAATATTTTTTTTCCAAAGTAACTAAAAAAAATTTTTTTTTCCAAAGTAATTAAAAAATTTTTTTTTTTCCAAAGTAACTAAAAAAATATTTTTTTTTCCAAAGTAACTAAAAAAAAATTTTTTTTTCCAAAGTAACTAAAAAATATTTTTTTTTTCCAAAGTAACTAAAAAAATATTTTTTTTTCCAAAGTAACTAAAAAAATATTTTTTTTTCCAAAGTAACTAAAAAAATATTTTTTTTTCCAAAGTAACTAAAAAAATATTTTTTTTCCAAAGTAACTAAAAAAATATTTTTTTTTCCAAAGTAACTAAAAAAATATTTTTTTTTCCAAAGTAACTAAAAAAATATTTTTTTTTCCAAAGTAACTAAAAAAATATTTTTTTTTCCAAAGTAACTAAAAAAATATTTTTTTTTCCAAAGAAACTAAAAAAATATATTTTTTTCCAAAGTAACTAAAAATATATTTTTTTTTCCAAAGAAACTAAAAAAAAATTTTTTTTTCCAAAGTAACTAAAAACAATTTTTTTTTTCCAAAGTAACTAAAAAAAATTTTTTTTTTCCAAAGTAACTAAAAAAAATTTTTTTTTCCAAAGTAACTAAAAAAATATATTTTTTTTCCAAAGTAACAAAAAAAAAAATTTTTTCCAAAGTAACAAAAAAAATTTTTTTTTTCCAAAGTAACTAAAAAAATAATTTTTTTTCCAAAGTAACTAAAAAAATATTTTTTTTTCCAAAGTAACTAAAAAAATATTTTTTTTTCCAAAGTAACTAAAAAAATATTTTTTTTTCCAAAGTAACTAAAAAAATATTTTTTTTCCAAAGTAACTAAAAAAATATTTTTTTTTCCAAAGTAACTAAAAAAATATTTTTTTTTCCAAAGTAACTAAAAAAATATTTTTTTTTCCAAAGTAACTAAAAAAATATTTTTTTTTCCAAAGAAACTAAAAAAATATTTTTTTTCCCAAAGTAACTAAAAAAAAATTTTTTTTTCCAAAGAAACTAAAATTTTTTCTTTTTTTTCCAAAGTAACTAAAAAAAATTTTTTTTTTCCAAAGTAACTAAAAATTTTTTTTTTTTTCCAAAGTAACTAAAAAAAAATTTTTTTTTCCAAAGTAACTAAAAAAATATTTTTTTTTCCAAAGTAACTAAAAAAATATTTTTTTTTCCAAAGTAACTAAAAAAATATTTTTTTTTCCAAAGTAACTAAAAAAATATTTTTTTTTCCAAAGTAACTAAAAAAATATTTTTTTTTCCAAAGTAACTAAAAAAATATTTTTTTTTCCAAAGTAACTAAAAAAATATTTTTTTTCCAAAGTAACTAAAAAAATATTTTTTTTTCCAAAGTAACTAAAAAAATATTTTTTTTTCCAAAGTAACTAAAAAAATATTTTTTTTTCCAAAGTAACTAAAAAAATATTTTTTTTTCCAAAGTAACTAAAAAAATATTTTTTTTTCCAAAGTAACTAAAAAAATATATTTTTTTCCAAAGTAACTAAAAAAATATTTTTTTTTCCAAAGTAACTAAAAAAATATCTTTTTTTTCCAAAGTAACTAAAAAAATATTTTTTTTTTCCAAAGTAACTAAAAAAATATTTTTTTTTCCAAAGTAACTAAAAAAATATTTTTTTTCCAAAGTAACTAAAAAAAAAAATTTTTTTCCAAAGAAACTAAAATTTTTTTTTTTTTTCCAAAGTAACTAAAAAATTTTTTTTTTTTCCAAAGTAACTAAAAAAAATTTTTTTTTCCAAAGTAACTAAAAACAATTTTTTTTTTCCAAAGTAACTAAAAAAATATTTTTTTTTCCAAAGTAACTAAAAAAATTTTTTTTTTTCCAAAGTAACTAAAAAAAATTTTTTTTTTCCAAAGTAACTAAAAAAAATTTTTTTTTCCAAAGTAATTAAAAAAAATATTTTTTTTCCAAAGTAACTAAAAAAAATTTTTTTTTCCAAAGTAATTAAAAAAAAAAATTTTTTCCAAAGTAACTAAAAAAATATTTTTTTTTCCAAAGTAACTAAAAAAATTTTTTTTTTTCCAAAGTAACTAAAAAATATTTTTTTTTTCCAAAGTAACTAAAAAAATATTTTTTTTTCCAAAGTAACTAAAAAAATATTTTTTTTCCAAAGTAACTAAAAAAATATTTTTTTTTCCAAAGTAACTAAAAAAATATTTTTTTTCCAAAGTAACTAAAAAAATATTTTTTTTTCCAAAGTAACTAAAAAAATATTTTTTTTTCCAAAGTAACTAAAAAAATATTTTTTTTTCCAAAGTAACTAAAAAAATATTTTTTTTTCCAAAGTAACTAAAAAAATATTTTTTTTTCCAAAGAAACTAAAAAAATATATTTTTTTCCAAAGTAACTAAAAAAATATTTTTTTTTCCAAAGAAACTAAAAAAATATATTTTTTTCCAAAGTAACTAAAGACAATTTTTTTTCCAAAGTAACTAAAAAAAAATTTTTTTTTCCAAAGTAACTAAAAAAAATTTTTTTTTCCAAAGAAACTAAAAAAATATTTTTTTTTCCAAAGTAACTAAAAACAATTTTTTTTCCCAAAGTAACTAAAAAAATATTTTTTTTTCCAAAGTAACTAAAAAAATATTTTTTTTTCCAAAGTAACTAAAAAAATATTTTTTTTTCCAAAGAAACTAAAAAAATATTTTTTTTCCCAAAGTAACTAAAAAAAATTTTTTTTTTCCAAAGAAACTAAAATTTTTTCTTTTTTTTCCAAAGTAACTAAAAAAATTTTTTTTTTTCCAAAGTAACTAAAAAAGTAACTTTTTTTTCCCAAAGTAACTAAAAAAGTAACTTTTTTTCCAAAGTAACTAAAAAAGTAACTTTTTTTCCAAAGTAACTAAAAAAGTAACTTTTTTTCCAAAGTAACTAAAAAAGTAACTTTTTTTCCAAAGTAACTAAAAAAGTAACTTTTTTTCCAAAGTAACTAAAAAAATATATATTTTTTTCCAAAGTAACTAAAAAAATATTTTTTTTTTCCAAAGTAACTAAAAAAATATTTTTTTTTCCAAAGTAACTAAAAAAATATTTTTTTTTCCAAAGTAACTAAAAAAATATTTTTTTTTCCAAAGTAACTAAAAAAATATTTTTTTTTCCAAAGTAACTAAAAAAATATTTTTTTTTCCAAAGTAACTAAAAAAATATTTTTTTTTCCAAAGTAACTAAAAAAATATTTTTTTTCCAAAGTAACTAAAAAAATATATTTTTTTCCAAAGTAACTAAAAAAATATTTTTTTTTCCAAAGTAACTAAAAAAATATATTTTTTTCCAAAGTAACTAAAAAAATATTTTTTTTTCCAAAGTAACTAAAAAAATATTTTTTTTTCCAAAGTAACTAAAAAAATATTTTTTTTTCCAAAGTAACTAAAAAAATATTTTTTTTTCCAAAGTAACTAAAAAAATATCTTTTTTTTCCAAAGTAACTAAAAAAAATTTTTTTTTTCCAAAGTAACTAAAAAAATATTTTTTTTCCAAAGTAACTAAAAAAATATTTTTTTTTCCAAAGTAACTAAAAAAAATTTTTTTTTCCAAAGTAACTAAAAAAATATTTTTTTTTCCAAAGTAACTAAAAAAATATTTTTTTTCCAAAGTAACTAAAAAAAAAAATTTTTTTCCAAAGAAACTAAAAAAAATTTTTTTTTTCCAAAGTAACTAAAAATTTTTTTTTTTTTCCAAAGTAACTAAAAAAAATTTTTTTTTCCAAAGTAACTAAAAACAATTTTTTTTTTCCAAAGTAACTAAAAAAATTTTTTTTTTTCCAAAGTAACTAAAAAAAATTTTTTTTTTCCAAAGTAACTAAAAATTTTTTTTTTTTTCCAAAGTAACTAAAAAAATATTTTTTTTCCAAAGTAATTAAAAAAAATATTTTTTTTCCAAAGTAACTAAAAAAATTTTTTTTTCCAAAGTAATTAAAACATTTTTTTTTTTCCAAAGTAACTAAAAAAATATTTTTTTTTCCAAAGTAACTAAAAAAATTTTTTTTTTTCCAAAGTAACTAAAAAATATTTTTTTTTTCCAAAGTAACTAAAAAAATATTTTTTTTTCCAAAGTAACTAAAAAAATATTTTTTTTTCCAAAGTAACTAAAAAAATATTTTTTTTTCCAAAGTAACTAAAAAAATATTTTTTTTCCAAAGTAACTAAAAAAATATTTTTTTTTCCAAAGTAACTAAAAAAATATTTTTTTTTCCAAAGTAACTAAAAAAATATTTTTTTTTCCAAAGTAACTAAAAAAATATTTTTTTTTCCAAAGTAACTAAAAAAATATTTTTTTTTCCAAAGAAACTAAAAAAATATATTTTTTTCCAAAGTAACTAAAAATATATTTTTTTTTCCAAAGAAACTAAAAAAATATATTTTTTTCCAAAGTAACTAAAAAAATATTTTTTTTTCCAAAGTAACTAAAAAAATTTTTTTTCCCAAAGTAACTAAAAAAATATTTTTTTTTCCAAAGTAACTAAAAAAAAAATTTTTTTCCAAAGTAACTAAAAAAATATTTTTTTTCCAAAGTAACTAAAAAAATATTTTTTTTTCCAAAGTAACTAAAAAAAAATTTTTTTTTCCAAAGAAACTAAAAAAAAATATTTTTTTTCCAAAGTAACTAAAAAATATATTTTTTTCCAAAGTAACTAAAAAAATATTTTTTTTCAAAGTAACTAAAAAAATATTTTTTTTCCAAAGTAACTAAAAAAATATTTTTTTTTCCAAAGTAACTAAAAAAAAAAAATTTTTTCCAAAGAAACTAAAAAAATATTTTTTTTTCCAAAGTAACTAAAAATTTTTTTTTTTTTCCAAAGTAACTAAAAAAATATATTTTTTTCCAAAGTAACTAAAAACATTTTTTTTTTCCAAAGTAACTAAAAAAAAAATTTTTTTTCCAAAGTAACTAAAAAAAATTTTTTTTCCAAAGTAACTAAAAAAATATATTTTTTTTCCAAAGTAACAAAAAAAATTTTTTTTCCAAAGTAACAAAAAAAATTTTTTTTTTTCCAAAGTAACTAAAAAAATAATTTTTTTTCCAAAGTAACTAAAAAAATATTTTTTTTTCCAAAGTAACTAAAAAAATATTTTTTTTTCCAAAGTAACTAAAAAAATATTTTTTTTTCCAAAGTAACTAAAAAAATATTTTTTTTCCAAAGTAACTAAAAAAATATTTTTTTTTCCAAAGTAACTAAAAAAATATTTTTTTTTCCAAAGTAACTAAAAAAATATTTTTTTTTCCAAAGTAACTAAAAAAATATTTTTTTTCCAAAGTAACTAAAAAAATATTTTTTTTTCCAAAGTAACTAAAAAAATATTTTTTTTCCAAAGTAACTAAAAAAATATTTTTTTTCCAAAGTAACTAAAAAAAAAAAAATGTTTCCAAAGAAACTAAAAAAATATTTTTTTTTCCAAAGTAACTAAAAATTTTTTTTTTTTTCCAAAGAAACTAAAAAAATATTTTTTTCCCAAAGTAACTAAAAAAAATTTTTTTTTCAAAGTAACTAAAAAAATATTTTTTTTTCCAAAGTAACTAAAAAAAATTTTTTTTTTCCAAAGTAACTAAAAAAATATTTTTTTTTCCAAAGTAACTAAAAAAATTTTTTTTTTTCCAAAGTAACTAAAAAAATATTTTTTTTTCCAAAGTAACTAAAAAAGTAAATTTTTTCCAAAGTAACTAAAAAAATATTTTTTTTTCCAAAGAAACTAAAAAAAATATTTTTTTTTCCAAAGTAACTAAAAAAAAAATTTTTTTTCCAAAGTAACTAAAAAAATATTTTTTTTTCCAAAGTAACTAAAAAAAAAATTTTTTTTCCAAAGTAACTAAAAAAATATTTTTTTTCCAAAGTAAATAAAAAAAAAATTTTTTTCCAAAGTAACTAAAAAAATATTTTTTTTCCAAAGTAACTAAAAAAATATATTTTTTTCCAAAGTAACTAAAAAAAAAATATTTTTTCCAAAGAAACTAAAAAAATATTTTTTTTTCCAAAGTAACTAAAAATTTTTTTTTTTTTCCAAAGAAACTAAAAAAATATTTTTTTTCCCAAAGTAACTAAAAAAAATTTTTTTTTCCAAAGTAACTAAAAAAATATTTTTTTTCCCAAAGTAACTAAAAAAATATTTTTTTTTCCAAAGTAACTAAAAAAATATTTTTTTTTCCAAAGAAACTAAAAAAATATTTTTTTCCCAAACTAAAAAAATATTTTTTTTTCCAAAGTAACTAAAAAAATTTTTTTTTTCCAAAGTAACTAAAAAAAATTTTTTTTTTCCAAAGTAACTAAAAAATTTTTTTTTTCCAAAGTAACTAAAAAAAATTTTTTTTTTCCAAAGTAACTAAAAAAATTTTTTTTTTCCAAAGTAACTAAAAAAAATTTTTTTTTTCCAAAGTAACTAAAAAAATATTTTTTTTCCAAAGTAACTAAAAACATTTTTTTTTTCCAAAGAAACTAAAAAAAAATTTTTTTTTCCAAAGTAACTAAAAAAAAATTTTTTTTTCCAAAGTAACTAAAACATTTTTTTTTTCCAAAGTAACTAAAAAATTTTTTTTTTTCCAAAGTAACTAAAAAAATTTTTTTCCAAAGTAACTAAAAAAAAAATTTTTTTTCCAAAGTAACTAAAAAATTTTTTTTTTTTCCAAAGTAACTAAAAAAAATTTTTTTTTTCCAAAGTAACTAAAAAAATTTTTTTTTTCCAAAGTAATTAAAAAAAAAAATTTTTTTCCAAAGTAACTAAAAAAATATTTTTTTTTCCAAAGTAACTAAAAATATATTTTTTTTCCCAAAGTAACTAAAAAAATAATTTTTTTTCCAAAGTAACTAAAAAAATATTTTTTTTTCCAAAGTAACTAAAAAAATATTTTTTTTCCAAAGTAACTAAAAAAATATTTTTTTTTCCAAAGTAACTAAAAAAATATTTTTTTTTCCAAAGTAACTAAAAAAATATTTTTTTTTCCAAAGTAACTAAAAAAATATTTTTTTTTCCAAAGTAACTAAAAAATTTTTTTTTTTCCAAAGTAACTAAAAAAATATTTTTTTTTCCAAAGAAACTAAAAAAAATTTTTTTTTTCCAAAGTAACTAAAAAAAATATTTTTTTTCCAAAGTAACTAAAAATTTTTTTTTTTTTCCAAAGTAACTAAAAAAAATATTTTTTTTCCAAAGTAACTAAAAAAATATTTTTTTTTCCAAAGTAACTAAAAAAATATATTTTTTTCCAAAGTAACTAAAAAAATATTTTTTTTTCCAAAGTAACTAAAAAAATATTTTTTTTTCCAAAGTAACTAAAAAAATATTTTTTTTTCCAAAGTAACTAAAAAAATATTTTTTTTTCCAAAGTAACTAAAAAAATATTTTTTTTCCAAAGTAACTAAAAAAATATTTTTTTTCCAAAGTAACTAAAAAAATATTTTTTTTTCCAAAGTAACTAAAAAAATATATTTTTTTCCAAAGTAACTAAAAAAATATTTTTTTTTCCAAAGTAACTAAAAAAATATTTTTTTTTCCAAAGTAACTAAAAAAATATTTTTTTTTCCAAAGTAACTAAAAAAATATTTTTTTTCCAAAGTAACTAAAAAAATATTTTTTTTTCCAAAGTAACTAAAAAAATATTTTTTTTTTCCAAAGTAACTAAAAAAATATTTTTTTTCCAAAGTAACTAAAAAAATATTTTTTTTTCCAAAGTAACTAAAAAATATTTTTTTTTCCAAAGTAACTAAAAAAATATTTTTTTTCCAAAGTAACTAAAAAAATATTTTTTTTCCAAAGTAACTAAAAAAAAAATTTTTTTTCCAAAGAAACTAAAATTTTTTTTTTTTTCCAAAGTAACTAAAACATTTTTTTTTTTCCAAAGTAACTAAAAAAATTTTTTTTTTCCAAAGTAACTAAAAACAATTTTTTTTTTCCAAAGTAACTAAAAAAATATTTTTTTTTCCAAAGTAACTAAAAAAATTTTTTTTTTTCCAAAGTAACTAAAAAATTTTTTTTTTTTCCAAAGTAACTAAAAAAAAATTTTTTTCCAAAGTAATTAAAAAAAATATTTTTTTTCCAAAGTAACTAAAAAAAATTTTTTTTTCCAAAGTAATTAAAAAAATTTTTTTTTTCCAAAGTAACTAAAAAAATATTTTTTTTTCCAAAGTAACTAAAAAAAATTTTTTTTTTCCAAAGTAACTAAAAAATTTTTTTTTTTTCCAAAGTAACTAAAAAAATATTTTTTTTTCCAAAGTAACTAAAAAAATATTTTTTTTTCCAAAGTAACTAAAAAAATATTTTTTTTTCCAAAGTAACTAAAAAAATATTTTTTTTCCAAAGTAACTAAAAAAATATTTTTTTTTCCAAAGTAACTAAAAAAATATTTTTTTTTCCAAAGTAACTAAAAAAATATTTTTTTTTCCAAAGTAACTAAAAAAATATTTTTTTTTCCAAAGTAACTAAAAAAATATTTTTTTTTCCAAAGAAACTAAAAAAATATATTTTTTTCCAAAGTAACTAAAAATATATTTTTTTTTCCAAAGAAACTAAAAAAAAATTTTTTTTTCCAAAGTAACTAAAAACAATTTTTTTTTTCCAAAGTAACTAAAAAAAATTTTTTTTTTCCAAAGTAACTAAAAAAAATTTTTTTTTCCAAAGTAACTAAAAAAATATATTTTTTTTCCAAAGTAACAAAAAAAAAAATTTTTTCCAAAGTAACAAAAAAAATTTTTTTTTTCCAAAGTAACTAAAAAAATAATTTTTTTTCCAAAGTAACTAAAAAAATATTTTTTTTTCCAAAGTAACTAAAAAAATATTTTTTTTTCCAAAGTAACTAAAAAAATATTTTTTTTTCCAAAGTAACTAAAAAAATATTTTTTTTCCAAAGTAACTAAAAAAATATTTTTTTTTCCAAAGTAACTAAAAAAATATTTTTTTTCCAAAGTAACTAAAAAAATATTTTTTTTTCCAAAGTAACTAAAAAAATATTTTTTTTCCAAAGAAACTAAAAAAATATTTTTTTTCCCAAAGTAACTAAAAAAAAATTTTTTTTTCCAAAGAAACTAAAATTTTTTCTTTTTTTTCCAAAGTAACTAAAAAAAATTTTTTT
>NW_027634976.1:0-56383 GCF_949748355.1 Melanostigma gelatinosum
GAAAAAAAATATATTTTTTTAGTTACTTTGGAAAAAAAAATATTTTTTTAGTTACTTTGGAAAAAAAAATATTTTTTTAGTTACTTTGGAAAAAAAAATATTTTTTAGTTACTTTGGAAAAAAAAATATTTTTTTAGTTACTTTGGAAAAAAAAATATTTTTTTAGTTACTTTGGAAACAAAATATTTTTTTAGTTACTTTGGAAAAAAAAATATTTTTTTAGTTACTTTGGAAAAAAAATATTTTTTTAGTTTCTTTGGAAAAAAAATATTTTTTTAGTTACTTTGGAAAAAAAATTATTTTTTTAGTTACTTTGGAAAAAAAATATTTTTTTAGTTACTTTGGAAAAAAAAAAATTTTTTAGTTACTTTGGAAAAAAAATTATTTTTTAGTTACTTTGGAAAAAAACAATATTTTTTTAGTTACTTTGGAAAAAAAATATTTTTTTAGTTACTTTGGAAAAAAAATATTTTTTAGTTACTTTGGAAAAAAAAATATTTTTTTAGTTTCTTTGGAAAAAAAATATTTTTTTAGTTACTTTGGAAAAAAAAATATTTTTTTAGTTTCTTTGGAAAAAAAATATTTTTTTAGTTACTTTGGAAAAAAAAATATTTTTTTAGTTACTTTGGAAAAAAAAATTTTTTTTAGTTACTTTGGAAAAAAAAATATTTTTTTAGTTTCTTTGGAAAAAAAAAAATTTTTTAGTTACTTTGGAAAAAAAAATATTTTTTTAGTTTCTTTGGGAAAAAATATATTTTTTTAGTTACTTTGGGAAAAAAAATATTTTTTTAGTTACTTTGGAAAAAAAAATATTTTTTTAGTTACTTTGGAAAAAAAATATTTTTTTAGTTACTTTGGAAAAAAAAATATTTTTTAGTTTCTTTGGAAAAAAAATATATTTTTTAGTTACTTTGGAAAAAAAATATTTTTTTAGTTTCTTTGGAAAAAAAATTATTTTTTTAGTTACTTTGGAAAAAAAAATATTTTTTAGTTACTTTGGAAAAAAAATATTTTTTTAGTTACTTTGGAAAAAAAAATATTTTTTAGTTACTTTGGAAAAAAAAATATTTTTTTAGTTTCTTTGGAAAAAAATATTTTTTTTAGTTACTTTGGAAAAAAAATATTTTTTAGTTTCTTTGGAAAAAAAATATTTTTTTAGTTACTTTGGAAAAAAAAATATTTTTTTAGTTACTTTGGAAAAAAAAATATTTTTTAGTTACTTTGGAAAAAAATATATTTTTTTAGTTTCTTTGGAAAAAAAATATTTTTTTTAGTTACTTTGGAAAAAAAATATTTTTTTAGTTTCTTTGGAAAAAAAATATTTTTTAGTTACTTTGGAAAAAAAATATTTTTTTAGTTACTTTGGGAAAAAAAATATTTTTTTAGTTACTTTGGAAAAAAAATATTTTTTTAGTTTCTTTGGAAAAAAAATATTTTTTTAGTTACTTTGGAAAAAAAATTATTTTTTTAGTTACTTTGGAAAAAAAATATTTTTTTTTGACTTTGGAAAAAAAAATATTTTTTTAGTTACTTTGGAAAAAAAAATATTTTTTTAGTTACTTTGGAAAAAAAAATATTTTTTTAGTTACTTTGGAAAAAAAATTATTTTTTTAGTTACTTTGGAAAAAAAAATATTTTTTTAGTTACTTTGGAAAAAAAAATATTTTTTTAGTTACTTTGGAAAAAAAATTATTTTTTTAGTTACTTTGGAAAAAAAATATTTTTTTAGTTACTTTGGAAAAAACAATATTTTTTTAGTTACTTTGGAAAAAAAATAATTTTTTAGTTACTTTGGAAAAAAAAATATTTTTTTAGTTTCTTTGGAAAAAAAATATTTTTTTTAGTTACTTTGGAAAAAAAAATATTTTTTTAGTTTCTTTGGGGAAAAAAATATTTTTTTAGTTACTTTGGAAAAAAAAATATTTTTTTAGTTACTTTGGAAAAAAAAATATTTTTTTAGTTACTTTGGAAAAAAAAAATATTTTTTTAGTTACTTTGGAAAAAAAATTATTTTTTTAGTTACTTTGGAAAAAAAAATATTTTTTTAGTTACTTTGGAAAAAAAAATATTTTTTTAGTTACTTTGGAAAAAAAAAATATTTTTTAGTTACTTTGGAAAAAAAAATATTTTTTTAGTTTCTTTGGAAAAAAAATATTTTTTTTAGTTACTTTGGAAAAAAAAATATTTTTTTAGTTTCTTTGGGAAAAAAAATATTTTTTTAGTTACTTTGGAAAAAAAAATATTTTTTTAGTTACTTTGGAAAAAAAAATATTTTTTAGTTACTTTGGAAAAAAATATATTTTTTTAGTTTCTTTGGAAAAAAAATATTTTTTTTAGTTACTTTGGGAAAAAAAATATTTTTTTAGTTTCTTTGGGAAAAAAAATATTTTTTTAGTTACTTTGGAAAAAAAAAATATTTTTTTAGTTACTTTGGGAAAAAAAATATTTTTTTAGTTACTTTGGAAAAAAAAATATTTTTTTAGTTTCTTTGGAAAAAAAAATATTTTTTTAGTTACTTTGGAAAAAAAATTATTTTTTTAGTTACTTTGGAAAAAAAAATATTTTTTTAGTTACTTTGGAAAAAAAAATATTTTTTTAGTTACTTTGGAAAAAAAAATATTTTTTTAGTTACTTTGGAAAAAAAAATATTTTTTTAGTTATTTTGGAAAAAAATATATTTTTTTAGTTACTTTGGAAAAAAATATATTTTTTTAGTTACTTTGGAAAAAAAAATATTTTTTTAGTTACTTTGGAAAAAAAAATATTTTTTTAGTTACTTTGGAAAAAAAAATATTTTTTTAGTTTCTTTGGAAAAAAAATAAATTTTTTAGTTACTTTGGAAAAAAAAATATTTTTTTAGTTTCTTTGGGAAAAAAAATATTTTTTTAGTTACTTTGGGAAAAAAAATATTTTTTTAGTTACTTTGGAAAAAAAAATATTTTTTTAGTTACTTTGGAAAAAAAAATATTTTTTTAGTTTCTTTGGAAAAAAAAATATTTTTTTACTTACTTTGGAAAAAAAAATATTTTTTTAGTTACTTTGGAAAAAAAATATTTTTTTAGTTACTTTGGAAAAAAAAATATTTTTTTAGTTACTTTGGAAAAAAAAATATTTTTTTACTTTGGAAAAAAAAATATTTTTTTAGTTACTTTGGAAAAAAAAAAATTTTTTTAGTTACTTTGGAAAAAAAAATATTTTTTTAGTTACTTTGGAAAAAAAAATATTTTTTTAGTTACTTTGGAAACAAAAATATTTTTTTAGTTACTTTGGAAAAAAAAATATTTTTTTAGTTACTTTGGAAAAAAAAATATTTTTTTAGTTACTTTGGAAAAAAAAATATTTTTTTAGTTACTTTGGAAAAAAAAATATTTTTTTAGTTTCTTTGGAAAAAAAAATATTTTTTTAGTTACTTTGGAAAAAAAAATATTTTTTTAGTTACTTTGGAAAAAAAATTATTTTTTTAGTTACTTTGGAAAAAAAAATATTTTTTTAGTTACTTTGGAAAAAAAATTATTTTTTTAGTTACTTTGGAAAAAAAAATATTTTTTTAGTTACTTTGGAAAAAAAAATATTTTTTTAGTTACTTTGGAAAAAAAAATATTTTTTAGTTACTTTGGAAAAAAAAAATATTTTTTTAGTTTCTTTGGAAAAAAAATATTTTTTTTAGTTACTTTGGAAAAAAAATATTTTTTTAGTTTCTTTGGGAAAAAAAATATTTTTTTAGTTACTTTGGAAAAAAAATATATTTTTTTAGTTACTTTGGAAAAAAAAATATTGTTTTAGTTACTTTGGAAAAAAAAAAAATTTTTTAGTTACTTTGGAAAAAAAAATATTTTTTTAGTTTCTTTGGAAAAAAAAAAAAAATTTTTTAGTTACTTTGGAAAAAAAATATATTTTTTTAGTTTCTTTGGGAAAAAAAAATATTTTTTTAGTTACTTTGGAAAAAAAAATATTTTTTTAGTTACTTTGGAAAAAAAAATATTTTTTTAGTTTCTTTGGAAAAAGAAATATTTTTTTAGTTACTTTGGGAAAAAAAATATTTTTTTAGTTACTTTGGAAAAAAAAATATTTTTTTAGTTACTTTGGAAAAAAATATATTTTTTTAGTTACTTTGGAAAAAAAAATATTTTTTTAGTTACTTTGGAAAAAAAAATATTTTTTTAGTTACTTTGGAAAAAAAAATATTTTTTTAGTTACTTTGGAAAAAAAAATATTTTTTTAGTTACTTTGGAAAAAAAAATATTTTTTTAGTTACTTTGGAAACAAAAATATTTTTTTAGTTACTTTGGAAAAAAAAATATTTTTTTAGTTACTTTGGAAAAAAAAATATTTTTTTAGTTTCTTTGGAAAAAAAAATATTTTTTTAGTTACTTTGGAAAAAAAATTATTTTTTTAGTTACTTTGGAAAAAAAAATATTTTTTTAGTTACTTTGGAAAAAAAAAAATTTTTTTAGTTACTTTGGAAAAAAAATTATTTTTTTAGTTACTTTGGAAAAAACAATATTTTTTTAGTTACTTTGGAAAAAAAAATATTTTTTTAGTTACTTTGGAAAAAAAAATATTTTTTAGTTACTTTGGAAAAAAAAATATTTTTTTAGTTTCTTTGGAAAAAAAATATTTTTTTTAGTTACTTTGGAAAAAAAAATATTTTTTTAGTTTCTTTGGGAAAAAAAATATTTTTTTAGTTACTTTGGAAAAAAAAATATTTTTTTAGTTACTTTGGAAAAAAAAAATTTTTTTAGTTACTTTGGAAAAAAAAATATTTTTTTAGTTTCTTTGGAAAAAAAAAAAATTTTTTAGTTACTTTGGAAAAAAAAATATTTTTTTAGTTTCTTTGGGAAAAAATATATTTTTTTAGTTACTTTGGGAAAAAAAATATTTTTTTAGTTACTTTGGAAAAAAAAATATTTTTTTAGTTACTTTGGAAAAAAAATATTTTTTTAGTTACTTTGGAAAAAAAAATATTTTTTTAGTTTCTTTGGAAAAAAAATATATTTTTTAGTTACTTTGGAAAAAAAAATATTTTTTTAGTTTCTTTGGAAAAAAAATTATTTTTTTAGTTACTTTGGAAAAAAAAATATTTTTTTAGTTACTTTGGAAAAAAAAATATTTTTTTAGTTACTTTGGAAAAAAAAAATATTTTTTAGTTACTTTGGAAAAAAAAATATTTTTTTAGTTTCTTTGGAAAAAAAATATTTTTTTTAGTTACTTTGGAAAAAAAAATATTTTTTTAGTTTCTTTGGGAAAAAAAATATTTTTTTAGTTACTTTGGAAAAAAAAATATTTTTTTAGTTACTTTGGAAAAAAAAATATTTTTTAGTTACTTTGGAAAAAAATATATTTTTTTAGTTTCTTTGGAAAAAAAATATTTTTTTTAGTTACTTTGGGAAAAAAAATATTTTTTTAGTTTCTTTGGGAAAAAAAATATTTTTTTAGTTACTTTGGAAAAAAAAAATATTTTTTTAGTTACTTTGGGAAAAAAAATATTTTTTTAGTTACTTTGGAAAAAAAAATATTTTTTTAGTTTCTTTGGAAAAAAAAATATTTTTTTAGTTACTTTGGAAAAAAAATTATTTTTTTAGTTACTTTGGAAAAAAAAATATTTTTTTAGTTACTTTGGAAAAAAAAATATTTTTTTAGTTACTTTGGAAAAAAAAATATTTTTTTAGTTACTTTGGAAAAAAAAATATTTTTTTAGTTACTTTGGAAAAAAAATTATTTTTTTAGTTACTTTGGAAAAAAAAATATTTTTTTAGTTACTTTGGAAAAAAAAATATTTTTTTAGTTACTTTGGAAAAAAAATTATTTTTTTAGTTACTTTGGAAAAAACAATATTTTTTTAGTTACTTTGGAAAAAACAATATTTTTTTAGTTACTTTGGAAAAAAAATAATTTTTTAGTTACTTTGGAAAAAAAAATATTTTTTTAGTTTCTTTGGAAAAAAAATATTTTTTTTAGTTACTTTGGAAAAAAAAATATTTTTTTAGTTTCTTTGGGGAAAAAAATATTTTTTTAGTTACTTTAGAAAAAAAAATATTTTTTTAGTTACTTTGGAAAAAAAAATATTTTTTTAGTTACTTTGGAAAAAAAAATATTTTTTTAGTTTCTTTGGAAAAAAAAAATTTTTTTTAGTTACTTTGGAAAAAAAAATATTTTTTTAGTTACTTTGGAAAAAAAAATATTTTTTTAGTTACTTTGGAAAAAAAAAAATTTTTTTAGTTACTTTGGAAAAAAAAATATTTTTTTAGTTACTTTGGAGAAAAAAAAAATTTTTTTAGTTACTTTGGAAAAAAAAATATTTTTTTTAGTTACTTTGGAAAAAAAAATATTTTTTTAGTTACTTTGGAAAAAAAAAATTTTTTTTAGTTACTTTGGAAAAAAAAATATTTTTTTAGTTACTTTGGAAAAAAAAAAATTTTTTTAGTTACTTTGGAAAAAAAAATATTTTTTTAGTTACTTTGGAAAAAAAAATATTTTTTTAGTTTCTTTGGGAAAAAAAATATTTTTTTAGTTACTTTGGAAAAAAAAAAATTTTTTTAGTTACTTTGGAAAAAAAATAATTTTTTTAGTTACTTTGGAAAAAAAAATATTTTTTTAGTTTCTTTGGGAAAAAAAATATTTTTTTAGTTACTTTGGGAAAAAAAATATTTTTTTAGTTACTTTGGAAAAAAAAATATTTTTTTAGTTACTTTGGAAAAAAAAATATTTTTTTAGTTTCTTTGGAAAAAAAAATATTTTTTTAGTTACTTTGGAAAAAAAAATATTTTTTTAGTTACTTTGGAAAAAAAAATATTTTTTTAGTTACTTTGGAAAAAAAAATATTTTTTTAGTTTCTTTGGAAAAAAAAATATTTTTTTAGTTACTTTGGAAAAAAAATTATTTTTTTAGTTACTTTGGAAAAAAAAATATTTTTTTAGTTACTTTGGAAAAAAAAATATTTTTTTAGTTACTTTGGAAAAAAAAATATTTTTTAGTTACTTTGGAAAAAAAAATATTTTTTTAGTTTCTTTGGAAAAAAAATATTTTTTTTAGTTACTTTGGAAAAAAAAATATTTTTTTAGTTTCTTTGGGAAAAAAAATATTTTTTTAGTTACTTTGGAAAAAAAAATATTTTTTTAGTTACTTTGGAAAAAAAAATATTTTTTAGTTACTTTGGAAAAAAATATATTTTTTTAGTTTCTTTGGAAAAAAAATATTTTTTTTAGTTACTTTGGGAAAAAAAATATTTTTTTAGTTTCTTTGGGAAAAAAAATATTTTTTTAGTTACTTTGGAAAAAAAAAATATTTTTTTAGTTACTTTGGGAAAAAAAATATTTTTTTAGTTACTTTGGAAAAAAAAATATTTTTTTAGTTTCTTTGGAAAAAAAAATATTTTTTTAGTTACTTTGGAAAAAAAATTATTTTTTTAGTTACTTTGGAAAAAAAAATATTTTTTTAGTTACTTTGGAAAAAAAAATATTTTTTTAGTTACTTTGGAAAAAAAAATATTTTTTTAGTTACTTTGGAAAAAAAAATATTTTTTTAGTTATTTTGGAAAAAAATATATTTTTTTAGTTACTTTGGAAAAAAATATATTTTTTTAGTTACTTTGGAAAAAAAAATATTTTTTTAGTTACTTTGGAAAAAAAAATATTTTTTTAGTTACTTTGGAAAAAAAAATATTTTTTTAGTTTCTTTGGAAAAAAAAAACATTTTTTAGTTACTTTGGAAAAAAAAATATTTTTTTAGTTTCTTTGGGAAAAAAAATATTTTTTTAGTTACTTTGGGAAAAAAAATATTTTTTTAGTTACTTTGGAAAAAAAAATATTTTTTTAGTTACTTTGGAAAAAAAAATATTTTTTTAGTTTCTTTGGAAAAAAAAATATTTTTTTACTTACTTTGGAAAAAAAAATATTTTTTTAGTTACTTTGGAAAAAAAATATTTTTTTAGTTACTTTGGAAAAAAAAATATTTTTTTAGTTACTTTGGAAAAAAAAATATTTTTTTACTTACTTTGGAAAAAAAAATATTTTTTTAGTTACTTTGGAAAAAAAAATATTTTTTTAGTTACTTTGGAAAAAAAAATATTTTTTTAGTTACTTTGGAAAAAAAAATATTTTTTTAGTTACTTTGGAAAAAAAAATATTTTTTTAGTTTCTTTGGAAAAAAAAATATTTTTTTAGTTACTTTGGAAAAAAAAATATTTTTTTAGTTACTTTGGAAAAAAAATTATTTTTTTAGTTACTTTGGAAAAAAAAATATTTTTTTAGTTACTTTGGAAAAAAAATTATTTTTTTAGTTACTTTGGAAAAAAAAATATTTTTTTAGTTACTTTGGAAAAAAAAATATTTTTTTAGTTACTTTGGAAAAAAAAATATTTTTTAGTTACTTTGGAAAAAAAAATATTTTTTTAGTTTCTTTGGAAAAAAAATATTTTTTTTAGTTACTTTGGAAAAAAAATATTTTTTTAGTTTCTTTGGGAAAAAAAATATTTTTTTAGTTACTTTGGAAAAAAAATATATTTTTTTAGTTACTTTGGAAAAAAAAATATTGTTTTAGTTACTTTGGAAAAAAAAAAAATTTTTTAGTTACTTTGGAAAAAAAAATATTTTTTTAGTTTCTTTGGAAAAAAAAAAAAAAATTTTTAGTTACTTTGGAAAAAATATATATTTTTTTAGTTTCTTTGGGAAAAAAAAATATTTTTTTAGTTACTTTGGAAAAAAAAATATTTTTTTAGTTACTTTGGAAAAAAAAATATTTTTTTAGTTTCTTTGGAAAAAGAAATATTTTTTTAGTTACTTTGGGAAAAAAAATATTTTTTTAGTTACTTTGGAAAAAAAAATATTTTTTTAGTTACTTTGGAAAAAAAAATATTTTTTTAGTTACTTTGGAAAAAAAAATATTTTTTTAGTTACTTTGGAAAAAAAAATATTTTTTTAGTTACTTTGGAAAAAAAAATATTTTTTTAGTTACTTTGGAAAAAAAAATATTTTTTTAGTTACTTTGGAAAAAAAAAATATTTTTTTAGTTACTTTGGAAACAAAAATATTTTTTTAGTTACTTTGGGAAAAAAAATATTTTTTTAGTTACTTTGGAAAAAAAAATATTTTTTTAGTTTCTTTGGAAAAAAAAATATTTTTTTAGTTACTTTGGAAAAAAAATTATTTTTTTAGTTACTTTGGAAAAAAAAATATTTTTTTAGTTACTTTGGAAAAAAAATTATTTTTTTAGTTACTTTGGAAAAAAAAATATTTTTTTAGTTACTTTGGAAAAAAAATTATTTTTTTAGTTACTTTGGAAAAAAAAATATTTTTTTAGTTACTTTGGAAAAAAAAATATTTTTTTAGTTACTTTGGAAAAAAAAATATTTTTTAGTTACTTTGGAAAAAAAAATATTTTTTTAGTTTCTTTGGAAAAAAAATATTTTTTTTAGTTACTTTGGAAAAAAAATATTTTTTTAGTTTCTTTGGGAAAAAAAATATTTTTTTAGTTACTTTGGAAAAAAAATATATTTTTTTAGTTACTTTGGAAAAAAAAATATTGTTTTAGTTACTTTGGAAAAAAAAAAAATTTTTTAGTTACTTTGGAAAAAAAAATATTTTTTTAGTTTCTTTGGAAAAAAAAAAAAAAATTTTTAGTTACTTTGGAAAAAATATATATTTTTTTAGTTTCTTTGGGAAAAAAAAATATTTTTTTAGTTACTTTGGAAAAAAAAATATTTTTTTAGTTACTTTGGAAAAAAAAATATTTTTTTAGTTTCTTTGGAAAAAGAAATATTTTTTTAGTTACTTTGGGAAAAAAAATATTTTTTTAGTTACTTTGGAAAAAAAAATATTTTTTTAGTTACTTTGGAAAAAAAAATATTTTTTTAGTTACTTTGGAAAAAAAAATATTTTTTTAGTTACTTTGGAAAAAAAAATATTTTTTTAGTTACTTTGGAAAAAAAAATATTTTTTTAGTTACTTTGGAAAAAAAAATATTTTTTTAGTTACTTTGGAAAAAAAAAATATTTTTTTAGTTACTTTGGAAACAAAAATATTTTTTTAGTTACTTTGGGAAAAAAAATATTTTTTTAGTTACTTTGGAAAAAAAAATATTTTTTTAGTTTCTTTGGAAAAAAAAATATTTTTTTAGTTACTTTGGAAAAAAAATTATTTTTTTAGTTACTTTGGAAAAAAAAATATTTTTTTAGTTACTTTGGAAAAAAAAAATTTTTTTTAGTTACTTTGGAAAAAAAATTATTTTTTTAGTTACTTTGGAAAAAACAATATTTTTTTAGTTACTTTGGAAAAAAAAATATTTTTTTAGTTACTTTGGAAAAAAAAATATTTTTTAGTTACTTTGGAAAAAAAAATATTTTTTTAGTTTCTTTGGAAAAAAAATATTTTTTTTAGTTACTTTGGAAAAAAAAATATTTTTTTAGTTTCTTTGGGAAAAAAAATATTTTTTTAGTTACTTTGGAAAAAAAAATATTTTTTTAGTTACTTTGGAAAAAAAAAAATTTTTTAGTTACTTTGGAAAAAAAAATATTTTTTTAGTTTCTTTGGAAAAAAAAAAAATTTTTTAGTTACTTTGGAAAAAAAAATATTTTTTTAGTTTCTTTGGGAAAAAATATATTTTTTTAGTTACTTTGGGAAAAAAAATATTTTTTTAGTTACTTTGGAAAAAAAAATATTTTTTTAGTTACTTTGGAAAAAAAAATATTTTTTAGTTACTTTGGAAAAAAAAATATTTTTTTAGTTTCTTTGGAAAAAAAATATATTTTTTAGTTACTTTGGAAAAAAAAATATTTTTTTAGTTTCTTTGGGAAAAAAAATATTTTTTTAGTTACTTTGGAAAAAAAAATATTTTTTTAGTTACTTTGGAAAAAAAAATATTGTTTTAGTTACTTTGGAAAAAAAAAAAAATTTTTAGTTACTTTGGAAAAAAAAATATTTTTTTAGTTTCTTTGGAAAAAAAAAAAAAATTTTTTAGTTACTTTGGAAAAAAAATATATTTTTTTAGTTTCTTTGGGAAAAAAAAATATTTTTTTAGTTACTTTGGAAAAAAAAATATTTTTTTAGTTACTTTGGAAAAAAAAATATTTTTTTAGTTTCTTTGGAAAAAGAAATATTTTTTTAGTTACTTTGGGAAAAAAAATATTTTTTTAGTTACTTTGGAAAAAAAAATATTTTTTTAGTTACTTTGGAAAAAAAAATATTTTTTTAGTTACTTTGGAAAAAAAAATATTTTTTTAGTTACTTTGGAAAAAAAAATATTTTTTTAGTTACTTTGGAAAAAAAAATATTTTTTTAGTTACTTTGGAAAAAAAAATATTTTTTTAGTTACTTTGGAAAAAAAAATATTTTTTTAGTTACTTTGGAAACAAAAATATTTTTTTAGTTACTTTGGAAAAAAAAATATTTTTTTAGTTACTTTGGAAAAAAAAATATTTTTTTAGTTTCTTTGGAAAAAAAAATATTTTTTTAGTTACTTTGGAAAAAAAATTATTTTTTTAGTTACTTTGGAAAAAAAAATATTTTTTTAGTTACTTTGGAAAAAAAAATATTTTTTTAGTTACTTTGGAAAAAAAATTATTTTTTTAGTTACTTTGGAAAAAACAATATTTTTTTAGTTACTTTGGAAAAAACAATATTTTTTTAGTTACTTTGGAAAAAAAATAATTTTTTAGTTACTTTGGAAAAAAAAATATTTTTTTAGTTTCTTTGGAAAAAAAATATTTTTTTTAGTTACTTTGGAAAAAAAAATATTTTTTTAGTTTCTTTGGGGAAAAAAATATTTTTTTAGTTACTTTGGAAAAAAAAATATTTTTTTAGTTACTTTGGAAAAAAAAATATTTTTTTAGTTACTTTGGAAAAAAAAATATTTTTTTAGTTTCTTTGGAAAAAAAAAAAAATTTTTAGTTACTTTGGAAAAAAAATATATTTTTTTAGTTTCTTTGGGAAAAAATATATTTTTTTAGTTACTTTGGGAAAAAAAATATTTTTTTAGTTACTTTGGAAAAAAAAATATTTTTTTAGTTACTTTGGGAAAAAAAATATTTTTTTAGTTTCTTTGGAAAAAAAAATATTTTTTTAGTTACTTTGGAAAAGAAAATATTTTTTTAGTTACTTTGGAAAAAAAAATATTTTTTTAGTTACTTTGGAAAAAAAAATTTTTTTTTAGTTACTTTGGAAAAAAAAATATTTTTTTAGTTACTTTGGAAACAAAAATATTTTTTTAGTTACTTTGGAAAAAAAAATATTTTTTTAGTTACTTTGGAAAAAAAAATATTTTTTTAGTTACTTTGGAAAAAAAAATATTTTTTTAGTTACTTTGGAAAAAAAAATATTTTTTTAGTTTCTTTGGAAAAAAAAATATTTTTTTAGTTACTTTGGAAAAAAAAATATTTTTTTAGTTACTTTGGAAAAAAAATTATTTTTTTAGTTTCTTTGGAAAAAAAAATATTTTTTTAGTTACTTTGGAAAAAAAATTATTTTTTTAGTTACTTTGGAAAAAAAAATATTTTTTTAGTTACTTTGGAAAAAAAAATATTTTTTTAGTTATTTGGAAAAAAAAATATTTTTTAGTTACTTTGGAAAAAAAAATATTTTTTTAGTTTCTTTGGAAAAAAAATATTTTTTTTAGTTACTTTGGAAAAAAAAATATTTTTTTAGTTTCTTTGGGAAAAAAAATATTTTTTTAGTTACTTTGGAAAAAAAAAAATTTTTTTAGTTACTTTGGAAAAAAAAAAATTTTTTTAGTTACTTTGGAAAAAAAAAATTTTTTTAGTTACTTTGGAAAAAAAAATATTTTTTTAGTTTCTTTGGAAAAAAAAAAAAAAAATTTTAGTTACTTTGGAAAAAAAAAATATATTTTTAGTTTCTTTGGGAAAAAAAATATTTTTTTAGTTACTTTGGAAAAAAAAATATTTTTTTAGTTACTTTGGAAAAAAAAATATTTTTTTAGTTACTTTGGAAAAAAAAATATTTTTTTAGTTACTTTGGAAAAAAAAATATTTTTTTAGTTACTTTGGAAAAAAAAATATTTTTTTAGTTACTTTGGAAACAAAAATATTTTTTTAGTTACTTTGGAAAAAAAATTATTTTTTTAGTTACTTTGGAAAAAAAAATATTTTTTTAGTTACTTTGGAAAAAAAATATTTTTTTAGTTACTTTGGAAAAAAAAATATTTTTTTAGTTTCTTTGGAAAAAAAAATATTTTTTTAGTTACTTTGGAAAAAAAAATATTTTTTTAGTTACTTTGGAAAAAAAAATATTTTTTTAGTTACTTTGGAAAAAAAAATATTTTTTTAGTTACTTTGGAAAAAAAATTATTTTTTTAGTTACTTTGGAAAAAAAAATATTTTTTTAGTTACTTTGGAAAAAAAAATATTTTTTTAGTTACTTTGGAAAAAAAAATATTTTTTAGTTACTTTGGAAAAAAAAATATTTTTTTAGTTTCTTTGGAAAAAAAATATTTTTTTTAGTTACTTTGGAAAAAAAAATATTTTTTTAGTTTCTTTGGGAAAAAAAATATTTTTTTAGTTACTTTGGAAAAAAAAAATTTTTTTTAGTTACTTTGGAAAAAAAAATATTTTTTTAGTTACTTTGGAAAAAAAAAATTTTTTTTAGTTACTTTGGAAAAAAAAATATTTTTTTAGTTTCTTTGGAAAAAAAAAAAATTGTAGTTACTTTGGAAAAAAAAATATTTTTTTAGTTTCTTTGGGAAAAAAAATATTTTTTTAGTTACTTTGGAAAAAAAAATATTTTTTTAGTTACTTTGGAAAAAAAAATATTTTTTTAGTTTCTTTGGAAAAAGAAATATTTTTTTAGTTACTTTGCGAAAAAAAAAATTTTTTTAGTTACTTTGGAAAAAAAAAAATTTTTTTAGTTACTTTGGAAAAAAAAAATTTTTTTTAGTTACTTTGGAAAAAAAAATATTTTTTTAGTTACTTTGGGAAAAAAAATATTTTTTTAGTTACTTTGGAAAAAAAAATATTTTTTTAGTTACTTTGGAAAAAAAAATTTTTTTTTAGTTACTTTGGAAAAAATTTTTTTTTTTTAGTTACTTTGGAAAAAAATATATTTTTTTAGTTACTTTGGAAAAAAAAATATTTTTTTAGTTACTTTGGAAAAAAAAATATTTTTTAGTTACTTTGGAAAAAAAAATATTTTTTTAGTTTCTTTGGAAAAAAAATATTTTTTTTAGTTACTTTGGAAAAAAAAATATTTTTTTAGTTTCTTTGGGAAAAAAAATATTTTTTTAGTTACTTTGGAAAAAAAAAATATTTTTTTAGTTACTTTGGGAAAAAAAATATTTTTTTAGTTACTTTGGAAAAAAAAATATTTTTTTAGTTTCTTTGGAAAAAAAAATATTTTTTTAGTTACTTTGGAAAAAAAATTATTTTTTTAGTTACTTTGGAAAAAAAATTTTTTTTTAGTTACTTTGGAAAAAAAAATATTTTTTTAGTTACTTTGGAAAAAAAAATATTTTTTTAGTTACTTTGGAAAAAAAAATATTTTTTTAGTTACTTTGGAAAAAAATATTTTTTTTTAGTTACTTTGGAAAAAAAATTATTTTTTTAGTTACTTTGGAAAAAAAAATATTTTTTTAGTTACTTTGGAAAAAAAAATATTTTTTTAGTTACTTTGGAAAAAAAAATATTTTTTAGTTACTTTGGAAAAAAAAATATTTTTTTAGTTTCTTTGGAAAAAAAATATTTTTTTTAGTTACTTTGGAAAAAAAAATATTTTTTTAGTTTCTTTGGGAAAAAAAATATTTTTTTAGTTACTTTGGAAAAAAAAATATTTTTTTAGTTACTTTGGAAAAAAAAATATTTTTTAGTTACTTTGGAAAAAAATATATTTTTTTAGTTTCTTTGGAAAAAAAATATTTTTTTTAGTTACTTTGGGAAAAAAAATATTTTTTTAGTTTCTTTGGGAAAAAAAATATTTTTTTAGTTACTTTGGAAAAAAAAAATATTTTTTTAGTTACTTTGGGAAAAAAAATATTTTTTTAGTTACTTTGGAAAAAAAAATATTTTTTTAGTTTCTTTGGAAAAAAAAATATTTTTTTAGTTACTTTGGAAAAAAAAATTATTTTTTTAGTTACTTTGGAAAAAAAAATATTTTTTTAGTTACTTTGGAAAAAAAAATATTTTTTTAGTTACTTTGGAAAAAAAAAAATTTTTTTAGTTACTTTGGAAAAAAATATATTTTTTTAGTTATTTTGGAAAAAAAAATATTTTTTTAGTTACTTTGGAAAAAAATATATTTTTTTAGTTACTTTGGAAAAAAAAATATTTTTTTAGTTACTTTGGAAAAAAAAATATTTTTTTAGTTACTTTGGAAAAAAAAATATTTTTTTAGTTTCTTTGGAAAAAAAAAAATTTTTTTAGTTACTTTGGAAAAAAAAATATTTTTTTAGTTTCTTTGGGAAAAAAAATATTTTTTTAGTTACTTTGGGAAAAAAAATATTTTTTTAGTTACTTTGGAAAAAAAAATATTTTTTTAGTTACTTTGGAAAAAAAAATATTTTTTTAGTTTCTTTGGAAAAAAAAATATTTTTTTAGTTACTTTGGAAAAAAAAATATTTTTTTAGTTACTTTGGAAAAAAAATATTTTTTTAGTTACTTTGGAAAAAAAAATATTTTTTTAGTTACTTTGGAAAAAAAAATATTTTTTTACTTACTTTGGAAAAAAAAAAATTTTTTTAGTTACTTTGGAAAAAAAAAATTTTTTTTAGTTACTTTGGAAAAAAAAATATTTTTTTAGTTACTTTGGAAAAAAAAATATTTTTTTAGTTACTTTGGAAACAAAAATATTTTTTTAGTTACTTTGGAAAAAAAAATATTTTTTTAGTTACTTTGGAAAAAAAAATATTTTTTTAGTTACTTTGGAAAAAAAAATATTTTTTTAGTTACTTTGGAAAAAAAAATATTTTTTTAGTTTCTTTGGAAAAAAAATATTTTTTTAGTTACTTTGGAAAAAAAAATATTTTTTTAGTTACTTTGGAAAAAAAAATATTTTTTTACTTACTTTGGAAAAAAAAATATTTTTTTAGTTACTTTGGAAAAAAAAATATTTTTTTAGTTACTTTGGAAAAAAAAATATTTTTTTAGTTACTTTGGAAAAAAAAATATTTTTTTAGTTACTTTGGAAAAAAAAATATTTTTTTAGTTTCTTTGGAAAAAAAAATATTTTTTTAGTTACTTTGGAAAAAAAAATATTTTTTTAGTTACTTTGGAAAAAAAAATATTTTTTTAGTTACTTTGGAAAAAAAAATATTTTTTTAGTTACTTTGGAAAAAAAAATATTTTTTTAGTTACTTTGGAAAAAAAATTATTTTTTTAGTTACTTTGGAAAAAAAAATATTTTTTTAGTTACTTTGGAAAAAAAAATATTTTTTTAGTTACTTTGGAAAAAAAAATATTTTTTAGTTACTTTGGAAAAAAAAATATTTTTTTAGTTTCTTTGGAAAAAAAATATTTTTTTTAGTTACTTTGGAAAAAAAAATATTTTTTTAGTTTCTTTGGGAAAAAAAATATTTTTTTAGTTACTTTGGAAAAAAAAATATTTTTTTAGTTACTTTGGAAAAAAATATATTTTTTTAGTTTCTTTGGAAAAAAAATATTTTTTTTAGTTACTTTGGGAAAAAAAATATTTTTTTAGTTTCTTTGGGAAAAAAAATATTTTTTTAGTTACTTTGGAAAAAAAAAATATTTTTTTAGTTACTTTGGGAAAAAAAATATTTTTTTAGTTACTTTGGAAAAAAAAATATTTTTTTAGTTTCTTTGGAAAAAAAAATATTTTTTTAGTTACTTTGGAAAAAAATTTATTTTTTTAGTTACTTTGGAAAAAAAAATATTTTTTTAGTTACTTTGGAAAAAAAAATATTTTTTTAGTTACTTTGGAAAAAAAAATATTTTTTTAGTTACTTTGGAAAAAAAAATATTTTTTTAGTTATTTTGGAAAAAAATATATTTTTTTAGTTACTTTGGAAAAAAAAATATTTTTTTAGTTACTTTGGAAAAAAAAATATTTTTTTAGTTACTTTGGAAAAAAAAATATTTTTTTAGTTACTTTGGAAAAAAAAATATTTTTTTAGTTTCTTTGGAAAAAAAAATATTTTTTTAGTTACTTTGGAAAAAAAAAAATTTTTTTAGTTACTTTGGAAAAAAAATTATTTTTTTAGTTACTTTGGAAAAAAAAATATTTTTTTAGTTACTTTGGAAAAAAAATTATTTTTTTAGTTACTTTGGAAAAAAAAATATTTTTTTAGTTACTTTGGAAAAAAAAATATTTTTTTAGTTACTTTGGAAAAAAAATTATTTTTTTAGTTACTTTGGAAAAAAAAATATTTTTTAGTTACTTTGGAAAAAAAAATATTTTTTTAGTTTCTTTGGAAAAAAAATATTTTTTTTAGTTACTTTGGAAAAAAAATATTTTTTTAGTTTCTTTGGGAAAAAAAATATTTTTTTAGTTACTTTGGAAAAAAAATATATTTTTTTAGTTACTTTGGAAAAAAAAATATTGTTTTAGTTACTTTGGAAAAAAAAAAATTTTTTTAGTTACTTTGGAAAAAAAAATATTTTTTTAGTTTCTTTGGAAAAAAAAAAAAAATTTTTTAGTTACTTTGGAAAAAAAAAATATTTTTTTAGTTTCTTTGGGAAAAAAAAATATTTTTTTAGTTACTTTGGAAAAAAAAATATTTTTTTAGTTACTTTGGAAAAAAAAATATTTTTTTAGTTTCTTTGGAAAAAGAAATATTTTTTTAGTTACTTTGGGAAAAAAAATATTTTTTTAGTTACTTTGGAAAAAAAAATATTTTTTTAGTTACTTTGGAAAAAAAAATATTTTTTTAGTTACTTTGGAAAAAAAAATATTTTTTTAGTTACTTTGGAAAAAAAAATATTTTTTTAGTTACTTTGGAAAAAAAAATATTTTTTTAGTTACTTTGGAAAAAAAAATATTTTTTTAGTTACTTTGGAAAAAAAAATATTTTTTTAGTTACTTTGGAAACAAAAATATTTTTTTAGTTACTTTGGAAAAAAAAATATTTTTTTAGTTACTTTGGAAAAAAAAATATTTTTTTAGTTTCTTTGGAAAAAAAAATATTTTTTTAGTTACTTTGGAAAAAAAATTATTTTTTTAGTTACTTTGGAAAAAAAAATATTTTTTTAGTTACTTTGGAAAAAAAAATATTTTTTTAGTTACTTTGGAAAAAAAATTATTTTTTTAGTTACTTTGGAAAAAACAATATTTTTTTAGTTACTTTGGAAAAAACAATATTTTTTTAGTTACTTTGGAAAAAAAATAATTTTTTAGTTACTTTGGAAAAAAAAATATTTTTTTAGTTTCTTTGGAAAAAAAATATTTTTTTTAGTTACTTTGGAAAAAAAAATATTTTTTTAGTTTCTTTGGGGAAAAAAATATTTTTTTAGTTACTTTGGAAAAAAAAATATTTTTTTAGTTACTTTGGAAAAAAAAATATTTTTTTAGTTACTTTGGAAAAAAAAATATTTTTTTAGTTTCTTTGGAAAAAAAAAAAATTTTTTAGTTACTTTGGAAAAAAAATATATTTTTTTAGTTTCTTTGGGAAAAAATATATTTTTTTAGTTACTTTGGGAAAAAAAATATTTTTTTAGTTACTTTGGAAAAAAAAATATTTTTTTAGTTACTTTGGGAAAAAAAATATTTTTTTAGTTTCTTTGGAAAAAAAAATATTTTTTTAGTTACTTTGGAAAAGAAAATATTTTTTTAGTTACTTTGGAAAAAAAAATATTTTTTTAGTTACTTTGGAAAAAAAATTTTTTTTTTAGTTACTTTGGAAAAAAAAATATTTTTTTAGTTACTTTGGAAACAAAAATATTTTTTTAGTTACTTTGGAAAAAAAAATATTTTTTTAGTTACTTTGGAAAAAAAAATATTTTTTTAGTTACTTTGGAAAAAAAAATATTTTTTTAGTTACTTTGGAAAAAAAAATATTTTTTTAGTTACTTTGGAAAAAAAAATATTCTTTTAGTTACTTTGGAAACAAAAATATTTTTTTAGTTACTTTGGAAAAAAAATTATTTTTTTAGTTACTTTGGAAAAAAAAATATTTTTTTAGTTACTTTGGAAAAAAAATATTTTTTTAGTTACTTTGGAAAAAAAAATATTTTTTTAGTTTCTTTGGAAAAAAAAATATTTTTTTAGTTACTTTGGAAAAAAAAATATTTTTTTAGTTACTTTGGAAAAAAAAATATTTTTTTAGTTACTTTGGAAAAAAAAATATTTTTTTAGTTACTTTGGAAAAAAAATTATTTTTTTAGTTACTTTGGAAAAAAAAATATTTTTTTAGTTACTTTGGAAAAAAAAATATTTTTTTAGTTACTTTGGAAAAAAAAATATTTTTTAGTTACTTTGGAAAAAAAAATATTTTTTTAGTTTCTTTGGAAAAAAAATATTTTTTTTAGTTACTTTGGAAAAAAAAATATTTTTTTAGTTTCTTTGGGAAAAAAAATATTTTTTTAGTTACTTTGGAAAAAAAAATTTTTTTTAGTTACTTTGGAAAAAAAAATATTTTTTTAGTTACTTTGGAAAAAAAAAAATTTTTTTAGTTACTTTGGAAAAAAAAATATTTTTTTAGTTTCTTTGGAAAAAAAAAAAAAATTGTAGTTACTTTGGAAAAAAAAATATTTTTTTAGTTTCTTTGGGAAAAAAAATATTTTTTTAGTTACTTTGGAAAAAAAAATATTTTTTTAGTTACTTTGGAAAAAAAAAAATTTTTTTAGTTTCTTTGGAAAAAGAAATATTTTTTTAGTTACTTTGCGAAAAAAAAAATTTTTTTAGTTACTTTGGAAAAAAAAATATTTTTTTAGTTACTTTGGAAAAAAAAAATTTTTTTTAGTTACTTTGGAAAAAAAAATATTTTTTTAGTTACTTTGGGAAAAAAAATATTTTTTTAGTTACTTTGGAAAAAAAAATATTTTTTTAGTTACTTTGGAAAAAAAAATTTTTTTTTAGTTACTTTGGAAAAATTTTTTTTTTTTTAGTTACTTTGGAAAAAAAAATATTTTTTTAGTTACTTTGGAAAAAAAAATATTTTTTTAGTTACTTTGGAAAAAAAAATATTTTTTAGTTACTTTGGAAAAAAAAATATTTTTTTAGTTTCTTTGGAAAAAAAATATTTTTTTTAGTTACTTTGGAAAAAAAAATATTTTTTTAGTTTCTTTGGGAAAAAAAATATTTTTTTAGTTACTTTGGAAAAAAAAAATATTTTTTTAGTTACTTTGGGAAAAAAAATATTTTTTTAGTTACTTTGGAAAAAAAAATATTTTTTTAGTTTCTTTGGAAAAAAAAATATTTTTTTAGTTACTTTGGAAAAAAAATTATTTTTTTAGTTACTTTGGAAAAAAAATTTTTTTTTAGTTACTTTGGAAAAAAAAATATTTTTTTAGTTACTTTGGAAAAAAAAATATTTTTTTAGTTACTTTGGAAAAAAAAAAATTTTTTTAGTTACTTTGGAAAAAAATATATTTTTTTAGTTACTTTGGAAAAAAAAAATTTTTTTAGTTACTTTGGAAAAAAAAAATTTTTTTAGTTACTTTGGAAAAAAAAATATTTTTTTAGTTACTTTGGAAAAAAAAATATTTTTTTAGTTTCTTTGGAAAAAAAAAATTTTTTTTAGTTACTTTGGAAAAAAAAATATTTTTTTAGTTTCTTTGGGAAAAAAAATATTTTTTTAGTTACTTTGGGAAAAAAAATATTTTTTTAGTTACTTTGGAAAAAAAAATATTTTTTTAGTTACTTTGGAAAAAAAAATATTTTTTTAGTTACTTTGGAAAAAAAAATATTTTTTTAGTTACTTTGGAAAAAAAAATATTTTTTTAGTTACTTTGGAAAAAAAAATATTTTTTTAGTTACTTTGGAAAAAAAAATATTTTTTTAGTTTCTTTGGAAAAAAAAAAAAATTTTTAGTTACTTTGGAAAAAAAAATATTTTTTTAGTTTCTTTGGGAAAAAAAATATTTTTTTAGTTACTTTGGGAAAAAAAATATTTTTTTAGTTACTTTGGAAAAAAAAATATTTTTTTAGTTACTTTGGAAAAAAAAATATTTTTTTAGTTTCTTTGGAAAAAAAAATATTTTTTTAGTTACTTTGGAAAAAAAAATATTTTTTTAGTTACTTTGGAAAAAAAATATTTTTTTAGTTACTTTGGAAAAAAAAATATTTTTTTAGTTACTTTGGAAAAAAAAATATTTTTTTAGTTACTTTGGAAAAAAAAAAATTTTTTTAGTTACTTTGGAAAAAAAAATATTTTTTTAGTTACTTTGGAAAAAAAAAAAAATTTTTAGTTACTTTGGAAAAAAAAATATTTTTTTAGTTACTTTGGAAACAAAAATATTTTTTTAGTTACTTTGGAAAAAAAAATATTTTTTTAGTTACTTTGGAAAAAAAAAAAATTTTTTAGTTACTTTGGAAAAAAAAATATTTTTTTAGTTTCTTTGGAAAAAAAAAAAAAAAATTTTAGTTACTTTGGAAAAAAAATATATATTTTTAGTTTCTTTGGGAAAAAAAATATTTTTTTAGTTACTTTGGAAAAAAAAATATTTTTTTAGTTACTTTGGAAAAAAAAATATTTTTTTAGTTTCTTTGGAAAAAGAAATATTTTTTTAGTTACTTTGGGAAAAAAAATATTTTTTTAGTTACTTTGGAAAAAAAAATATTTTTTTAGTTACTTTGGAAAAAAAAATATTTTTTTAGTTACTTTGGAAAAAAAAATATTTTTTTAGTTACTTTGGAAAAAAAAATATTTTTTTAGTTACTTTGGAAAAAAAAATATTTTTTTAGTTACTTTGGAAAAAAAAATATTTTTTTAGTTACTTTGGAAACAAAAATATTTTTTTAGTTACTTTGGAAAAAAAATTATTTTTTTAGTTACTTTGGAAAAAAAAATATTTTTTTAGTTACTTTGGAAAAAAAAATATTTTTTTAGTTACTTTGGAAAAAAAAATATTTTTTTAGTTTCTTTGGAAAAAAAAATATTTTTTTAGTTACTTTGGAAAAAAAAATATTTTTTTAGTTACTTTGGAAAAAAAAATATTTTTTTAGTTACTTTGGAAAAAAAAATATTTTTTTAGTTACTTTGGAAAAAAAATTATTTTTTTAGTTACTTTGGAAAAAAAAATATTTTTTTAGTTACTTTGGAAAACAAAATATTTTTTTAGTTACTTTGGAAAAAAAAATATTTTTTAGTTACTTTGGAAAAAAAAATATTTTTTTAGTTTCTTTGGAAAAAAAATATTTTTTTTAGTTACTTTGGAAAAAAAAATATTTTTTTAGTTTCTTTGGGAAAAAAAATATTTTTTTAGTTACTTTGGAAAAAAAAAATTTTTTTTAGTTACTTTGGAAAAAAAAAAAATTTTTTAGTTACTTTGGAAAAAAAAAATTTTTTTTAGTTACTTTGGAAAAAAAATATTTTTTTAGTTTCTTTGGAAAAAAAAAAAAAAATTGTAGTTACTTTGGAAAAAAAAATATTTTTTTAGTTTCTTTGGGAAAAAAAATATTTTTTTAGTTACTTTGGAAAAAAAAATTTTTTTTTAGTTACTTTGGAAAAAAAAATATTTTTTTAGTTTCTTTGGAAAAAGAAATATTTTTTTAGTTACTTTGCGAAAAAAAAATTTTTTTTAGTTACTTTGGAAAAAAAAATATTTTTTTAGTTACTTTGGAAAAAAAATATTTTTTTTAGTTACTTTGGAAAATAAAATATTTTTTTAGTTACTTTGGGAAAAAAAATATTTTTTTAGTTACTTTGGAAAAAAAAAATTTTTTTAGTTACTTTGGAAAAAAAATTTTTTTTTTAGTTACTTTGGAAAAAAAAAATTTTTTTTAGTTACTTTGGAAAAAAAAATATTTTTTTAGTTACTTTGGAAAAAAAAATATTTTTTTAGTTACTTTGGAAAAAAAAATATTTTTTAGTTACTTTGGAAAAAAAAATATTTTTTTAGTTTCTTTGGAAAAAAAATATTTTTTTTAGTTACTTTGGAAAAAAAAATATTTTTTTAGTTTCTTTGGGAAAAAAAATATTTTTTTAGTTACTTTGGAAAAAAAAAATATTTTTTTAGTTACTTTGGGAAAAAAAATATTTTTTTAGTTACTTTGGAAAAAAAAATATTTTTTTAGTTTCTTTGGAAAAAAAAATATTTTTTTAGTTACTTTGGAAAAAAAATTATTTTTTTAGTTACTTTGGAAAAAAAAATTTTTTTTAGTTACTTTGGAAAAAAAAATATTTTTTTAGTTACTTTGGAAAAAAAAATATTTTTTTAGTTACTTTGGAAAAAAAAATATTTTTTTAGTTACTTTGGAAAAAAATATATTTTTTTAGTTACTTTGGAAAAAAAAATTTTTTTTAGTTACTTTGGAAAAAAAAATTTTTTTTTAGTTACTTTGGAAAAAAAAATATTTTTTTAGTTACTTTGGAAAAAAAAATATTTTTTTAGTTTCTTTGGAAAAAAAAAATTTTTTTTAGTTACTTTGGAAAAAAAAATATTTTTTTAGTTTCTTTGGGAAAAAAAATATTTTTTTAGTTACTTTGGGAAAAAAAATATTTTTTTAGTTACTTTGGAAAAAAAAATATTTTTTTAGTTACTTTGGAAAAAAAAATATTTTTTTAGTTACTTTGGAAAAAAAAATATTTTTTTAGTTACTTTGGAAAAAAAAATATTTTTTTAGTTACTTTGGAAAAAAAATATTTTTTTAGTTACTTTGGAAAAAAAAATATTTTTTTAGTTTCTTTGGAAAAAAAAAATTTTTTTTAGTTACTTTGGAAAAAAAAATATTTTTTTAGTTTCTTTGGGAAAAAAAATATTTTTTTAGTTACTTTGGGAAAAAAAATATTTTTTTAGTTACTTTGGAAAAAAAAATATTTTTTTAGTTACTTTGGAAAAAAAAATATTTTTTTAGTTTCTTTGGAAAAAAAAATATTTTTTTAGTTACTTTGGAAAAAAAAATATTTTTTTAGTTACTTTGGAAAAAAAATATTTTTTTAGTTACTTTGGAAAAAAAAATATTTTTTTAGTTACTTTGGAAAAAAAAAAATTTTTTTAGTTACTTTGGAAAAAAAAATATTTTTTTAGTTACTTTGGGAAAAAAAAATTTTTTTTAGTTACTTTGGAAAAAAAAATATTTTTTTAGTTACTTTGGAAACAAAAATATTTTTTTAGTTACTTTGGAAAAAAAAATATTTTTTTAGTTACTTTGGAAAAAAAAATATTTTTTTAGTTACTTTGGAAAAAAAAATATTTTTTTAGTTACTTTGGAAAAAAAAATATTTTTTTAGTTTCTTTGGAAAAAAAAATATTTTTTTAGTTACTTTGGAAAAAAAAATATTTTTTTAGTTACTTTGGAAAAAAAATTATTTTTTTAGTTTCTTTGGAAAAAAATATATTTTTTTAGTTACTTTGGAAAAAAAATTATTTTTTTAGTTACTTTGGAAAAAAAAATATTTTTTTAGTTACTTTGGAAAAAAATATATTTTTTTAGTTACTTTGGAAAAAAAAATATTTTTTAGTTACTTTGGAAAAAAAATTATTTTTTTAGTTTCTTTGGAAAAAAAATATATTTTTTAGTTACTTTGGAAAAAAAAATATTTTTTTAGTTTCTTTGGGAAAAAAAATATTTTTTTAGTTACTTTGGAAAAAAAAATATTTTTTTAGTTACTTTGGAAAAAAAAATATTTTTTTAGTTACTTTGGAAAAAAAAAAATTTTTTTAGTTACTTTGGAAAAAAAAATATTTTTTTAGTTTCTTTGGAAAAAAAAAAAAATTTTTTAGTTACTTTGGAAAAAAAATATTTTTTTTTAGTTTCTTTGGGAAAAAAAATATTTTTTTAGTTACTTTGGAAAAAAAAATATTTTTTTAGTTACTTTGGAAAAAAAAATATTTTTTTAGTTTCTTTGGAAAAAAAAATATTTTTTTAGTTACTTTGGAAAAAAAAATATTTTTTTAGTTACTTTGGAAAAAAAATTATTTTTTTAGTTTCTTTGGAAAAAAAAATATTTTTTTAGTTACTTTGGAAAAAAAATTATTTTTTTAGTTACTTTGGAAAAAAAAATATTTTTTTAGTTACTTTGGAAAAAAAAATATTTTTTTAGTTACTTTGGAAAAAAAAATATTTTTTAGTTACTTTGGAAAAAAAAATATTTTTTTAGTTTCTTTGGAAAAAAAATATTTTTTTTAGTTACTTTGGGAAAAAAAAAATTTTTTTAGTTTCTTTGGGAAAAAAAATATTTTTTTAGTTACTTTGGGAAAAAAAATATTTTTTTAGTTACTTTGGAAAAAAAAATATTTTTTTAGTTACTTTGGAAAAAAAAAATTTTTTTTAGTTACTTTGGAAAAAAAAATATTTTTTTAGTTTCTTTGGAAAAAAAAAAAAAATTTTTTAGTTACTTTGGAAAAAAAATATATTTTTTTAGTTTCTTTGGGAAAAAAAATATTTTTTTAGTTACTTTGGAAAAAAAAATATTTTTTTAGTTACTTTGGAAAAAAAAATATTTTTTTAGTTTCTTTGGAAAAAGAAATATTTTTTTAGTTACTTTGGGAAAAAAAATATTTTTTTAGTTACTTTGGAAAAAAAAATATTTTTTTAGTTACTTTGGAAAAAAAAATATTTTTTTAGTTACTTTGGAAAAAAAAATATTTTTTTAGTTACTTTGGAAAAAAAAATATTTTTTTAGTTACTTTGGAAAAAAAAATATTTTTTTAGTTACTTTGGAAAAAAAAATATTTTTTTAGTTACTTTGGAAACAAAAATATTTTTTTAGTTACTTTGGAAAAAAAAATATTTTTTTAGTTACTTTGGAAAAAAAAATATTTTTTTAGTTACTTTGGAAAAAAAATATTTTTTTAGTTACTTTGGAAAAAAAAATATTTTTTTAGTTTCTTTGGAAAAAAAAATATTTTTTTAGTTACTTTGGAAAAAAAAATATTTTTTTAGTTACTTTGGAAAAAAAAATATTTTTTTAGTTACTTTGGAAAAAAAAATATTTTTTTAGTTACTTTGGAAAAAAAATTATTTTTTTAGTTACTTTGGAAAAAAAAATATTTTTTTAGTTACTTTGGAAAAAAAAATATTTTTTTAGTTACTTTGGAAAAAAAAATATTTTTTAGTTACTTTGGAAAAAAAAATATTTTTTTAGTTTCTTTGGAAAAAAAATATTTTTTTTAGTTACTTTGGAAAAAAAAATATTTTTTTAGTTTCTTTGGGAAAAAAAATATTTTTTTAGTTACTTTGGAAAAAAAAATATTTTTTTAGTTACTTTGGAAAAAAAAATATTTTTTTAGTTACTTTGGAAAAAAAAAATTTTTTTTAGTTACTTTGGAAAAAAAAATATTTTTTTAGTTTCTTTGGAAAAAAAAAAAAATTGTAGTTACTTTGGAAAAAAAAATATTTTTTTAGTTTCTTTGGGAAAAAAAATATTTTTTTAGTTACTTTGGAAAAAAAAATATTTTTTTAGTTACTTTGGAAAAAAAAATATTTTTTTAGTTTCTTTGGAAAAAGAAATATTTTTTTAGTTACTTTGCGAAAAAAAAATATTTTTTTAGTTACTTTGGAAAAAAAAATATTTTTTTAGTTACTTTGGAAAAAAAAATATTTTTTTAGTTACTTTGGAAAAAAAAATATTTTTTTAGTTACTTTGGGAAAAAAAATATTTTTTTAGTTACTTTGGAAAAAAAAATATTTTTTTAGTTACTTTGGAAAAAAAATATTTTTTTTAGTTACTTTGGAATTTTTTTTTTTTTTTTAGTTACTTTGGAAAAAAAAATATTTTTTTAGTTACTTTGGAAAAAAAAATATTTTTTTAGTTACTTTGGAAAAAAAAAATATTTTTTAGTTACTTTGGAAAAAAAAATATTTTTTTAGTTTCTTTGGAAAAAAAATATTTTTTTTAGTTACTTTGGAAAAAAAAATATTTTTTTAGTTTCTTTGGGAAAAAAAATATTTTTTTAGTTACTTTGGAAAAAAAAAATATTTTTTTAGTTACTTTGGGAAAAAAAATATTTTTTTAGTTACTTTGGAAAAAAAAATATTTTTTTAGTTTCTTTGGAAAAAAAAATATTTTTTTAGTTACTTTGGAAAAAAAATTATTTTTTTAGTTACTTTGGAAAAAAAAAATTTTTTTAGTTACTTTGGAAAAAAAAATATTTTTTTAGTTACTTTGGAAAAAAAAATATTTTTTTAGTTACTTTGGAAAAAAAAATATTTTTTTAGTTACTTTGGAAAAAAATATATTTTTTTAGTTACTTTGGAAAAAAAAATATTTTTTAGTTACTTTGGAAAAAAATATATTTTTTTAGTTACTTTGGAAAAAAAAATATTTTTTTAGTTACTTTGGAAAAAAAAATATTTTTTTAGTTTCTTTGGAAAAAAAAAAAATTTTTTAGTTACTTTGGAAAAAAAAATTTTTTTTTAGTTTCTTTGGGAAAAAAAATATTTTTTTAGTTACTTTGGGAAAAAAAATATTTTTTTAGTTACTTTGGAAAAAAAAATATTTTTTTAGTTACTTTGGAAAAAAAAATATTTTTTTAGTTACTTTGGAAAAAAAAATATTTTTTTAGTTACTTTGGAAAAAAAAATATTTTTTTAGTTACTTTGGAAAAAAAAATATTTTTTTAGTTACTTTGGAAAAAAAAATATTTTTTTAGTTTCTTTGGAAAAAAAAAAATGTTTTAGTTACTTTGGAAAAAAAAATATTTTTTTAGTTTCTTTGGGAAAAAAAATATTTTTTTAGTTACTTTGGGAAAAAAAATATTTTTTTAGTTACTTTGGAAAAAAAAATATTTTTTTAGTTACTTTGGAAAAAAAAATATTTTTTTAGTTACTTTGGAAAAAAAAATATTTTTTTAGTTACTTTGGAAAAAAAAATATTTTTTTAGTTACTTTGGAAAAAAAAATATTTTTTTAGTTACTTTGGAAAAAAAAATATTTTTTTAGTTACTTTGGAAAAAAAAATATTTTTTTAGTTTCTTTGGAAAAAAAAATATTTTTTTAGTTACTTTGGAAAAAAAAATATTTTTTTAGTTACTTTGGAAAAAAAAATATTTTTTTAGTTACTTTGGAAAAAAAAAATATTTTTTAGTTACTTTGGAAAAAAAAAATTTTTTTTAGTTTCTTTGGAAAAAAAATATTTTTTTTAGTTACTTTGGAAAAAAAAATATTTTTTTAGTTTCTTTGGGAAAAAAAATATTTTTTTAGTTACTTTGGAAAAAAAAATATTTTTTTAGTTACTTTGGAAAAAAAAATATTTTTTAGTTACTTTGGAAAAAAAAATATTTTTTTAGTTTCTTTGGAAAAAAAATATATTTTTTAGTTACTTTGGAAAAAAAAATATTTTTTTAGTTTCTTTGGGAAAAAAAATATTTTTTTAGTTACTTTGGAAAAAAAAAAATATTTTTTTAGTTACTTTGGGAAAAAAAATATTTTTTTAGTTACTTTGGAAAAAAAAATATTTTTTTAGTTTCTTTGGAAAAAAATATATTTTTTTAGTTACTTTGGAAAAAAAATTATTTTTTTAGTTACTTTGGAAAAAAAATATTTTTTTAGTTACTTTGGAAAAAAAAATATTTTTTTAGTTACTTTGGAAAAAAAAATATTTTTTTAGTTACTTTGGAAAAAAAAATATTTTTTTAGTTACTTTGGAAAAAAATATATTTTTTTAGTTACTTTGGAAAAAAATATTTTTTTTTAGTTACTTTGGGAAAAAAAATATTTTTTTAGTTACTTTGGAAAAAAAAATATTTTTTTAGTTTCTTTGGAAAAAAAATAATTTTTTAGTTACTTTGGAAAAAAAAATATTTTTTTAGTTTCTTTGGGAAAAAAAATATTTTTTTAGTTACTTTGGGAAAAAAAATATTTTTTTAGTTACTTTGGAAAAAAAAATATTTTTTTAGTTACTTTGGAAAAAAAAATATTTTTTTAGTTTCTTTGGAAAAAAAAATATTTTTTTAGTTACTTTGGAAAAAAAAATATTTTTTTAGTTACTTTGGAAAAAAAAATATTTTTTTAGTTACTTTGGAAAAAAAATATTTTTTTAGTTACTTTGGAAAAAAAAATATTTTTTTAGTTACTTTGGAAAAAAAAATATTTTTTTAGTTACTTTGGAAAAAAAAATATTTTTTTAGTTACTTTGGAAAAAAAAAAGTTTTTTTAGTTACTTTGGAAAAAAAATATTTTTTTAGTTACTTTGGAAACAAAAATATTTTTTTAGTTACTTTGGAAAAAAAAAAATTTTTTTAGTTACTTTGGAAAAAAAAATATTTTTTTAGTTACTTTGGAAAAAAAAATATTTTTTTAGTTACTTTGGAAAAAAAAATATTTTTTTAGTTTCTTTGGAAAAAAAAATATTTTTTTAGTTACTTTGGAAAAAAAAATATTTTTTTAGTTACTTTGGAAAAAAAAATATTTTTTTAGTTACTTTGGAAAAAAAAATATTTTTTTAGTTACTTTGGAAAAAAAATTATTTTTTTAGTTACTTTGGAAAAAAAAATATTTTTTTAGTTACTTTGGAAAAAAAAATATTTTTTTAGTTACTTTGGAAAAAAAAATATTTTTTAGTTACTTTGGAAAAAAAATTTTTTTTTTAGTTTCTTTGGAAAAAAAATATATTTTTTAGTTACTTTGGAAAAAAAAATATTTTTTTAGTTTCTTTGGGAAAAAAAATATTTTTTTAGTTACTTTGGAAAAAAAAATTTTTTTTTAGTTTCTTTGGAAAAAAAAATTTTTTTTTAGTTACTTTGGAAAAAAAAATATTTTTTTAGTTTCTTTGGGAAAAAAAATATTTTTTTAGTTACTTTGGGAAAAAAAATATTTTTTTAGTTACTTTGGAAAAAAAAATATTTTTTTAGTTACTTTGGAAAAAAAAATATTTTTTTAGTTTCTTTGGAAAAAAAAATATTTTTTTAGTTACTTTGGAAAAAAAAATATTTTTTTAGTTACTTTGGAAAAAAAAATATTTTTTTAGTTACTTTGGAAAAAAAAATATTTTTTTAGTTACTTTGGAAAAAAAAATATTTTTTTAGTTACTTTGGAAAAAAAAATATTTTTTTAGTTACTTTGGAAAAAAAAATATTTTTTTAGTTACTTTGGAAAATTTTTTTTTTTTTAGTTACTTTGGAAAAAAAAAATATTTTTTTAGTTACTTTGGAAAAAAAAATATTTTTTTAGTTACTTTGGAAAAAAAAAATATTTTTTTAGTTACTTTGGAAAAAAAAATATTTTTTTAGTTACTTTGGAAAAAAAAATATTTTTTTAGTTACTTTGGAAAAAAAAATATTTTTTTAGTTTCTTTGGAAAAAAAAAAATTTTTTTAGTTACTTTGGAAAAAAAAATATTTTTTTAGTTTCTTTGGGAAAAAAAATATTTTTTTAGTTACTTTGGGAAAAAAAATATTTTTTTAGTTACTTTGGAAAAAAAAATATTTTTTTAGTTACTTTGGAAAAAAAAATATTTTTTTAGTTTCTTTGGAAAAAAAAATATTTTTTAGTTACTTTGGAAAAAAAAATATTTTTTTAGTTACTTTGGAAAAAAAAATATTTTTTTAGTTACTTTGGAAAAAAAAATATGTTTTTAGTTACTTTGGAAAAAAAAATATTTTTTTAGTTACTTTGGAAAAAAAAATATTTTTTTAGTTACTTTGGAAAAAAAAATATTTTTTTAGTTACTTTGGAAAAAAAAATATTTTTTTAGTTACTTTGGGGAAAAAAATAATTTTTTAGTTACTTTGGAAAAAATTTTTTTTTTTTAGTTACTTTGGAAAAAAAAAATATTTTTTTAGTTTCTTTGGAAAAAAAAATATTTTTTTAGTGACTTTGGAAAAAAATTATTTTTTTAGTTACTTTGGAAAAAAAAAAATTTTTTTAGTTACTTTGGAAAAAAAAATATTTTTTTAGTTACTTTGGAAAAAAAAATATTTTTTTAGTTACTTTGGAAAAAAATATTTTTTTTTAGTTACTTTGGAAAAAAAAATATTTTTTTAGTTACTTTGGAAAAAAAATATTTTTTTAGTTACTTTGGAAAAAAAAATATTTTTTTAGTTACTTTGGAAAAAAAAATATTTTTTTAGTTTCTTTGGAAAAAAAAATAATTTTTTAGTTACTTTGGAAAAAAAATATTTTTTTAGTTTCTTTGGGAAAAAAAATATTTTTTTAGTTACTTTGGGAAAAAAAATATTTTTTTAGTTACTTTGGAAAAAAAAATATTTTTTTAGTTACTTTGGAAAAAAAAATATTTTTTTAGTTACTTTGGAAAAAAAAATATTTTTTTAGTTACTTTGGAAAAAAATATATTTTTTTAGTTACTTTGGAAAAAAAAATATTTTTTTAGTTACTTTGGAAAAAAAAATATTTTTTTTAGTTACTTTGGAAAAAAAAATATTTTTTTAGTTACTTTGGAAAAAAAAATATTTTTTTAGTTACTTTGGAAAAAAAATTATTTTTTTAGTTACTTTGGAAAAAAAAATTTTTTTTTAGTTACTTTGGAAAAAAAATTATTTTTTTAGTTACTTTGGAAAAAAATTTTTTTTTTTAGTTACTTTGGAAAAAAAAAATATTTTTTTAGTTACTTTGGAAAAAAAAATATTTTTTTAGTTACTTTGGAAAAAAAAATATTTTTTTAGTTACTGGAAAAAAAAATATTTTTTTAGTTACTTTGGAAAAAAAAATATTTTTTTAGTTACTTTGGAAAAAAATATTTTTTTTAGTTACTTTGGAAAAAAAAATATTTTTTTAGTTACTTTGGAAAAAAAAATATTTTTTTAGTTACTTTGGAAAAAAAAATATTTTTTTAGTTACTTTGGAAAAAAAAATATTTTTTTAGTTTCTTTGGAAAAAAAAATAATTTTTTAGTTACTTTGGAAAAAAAAATATTTTTTTAGTTTCTTTGGGAAAAAAAATATTTTTTTAGTTACTTTGGAAAAAAAATATTTTTTTAGTTACTTTGGAAAAAAAAATATTTTTTTAGTTACTTTGGAAAAAAAAATATTTTTTTTAGTTACTTTGGAAAAAAAAATATTTTTTTAGTTACTTTGGAAAAAAAAATATTTTTTTAGTTACTTTGGAAAAAAAATTATTTTTTTAGTTACTTTGGAAAAAAAAATTTTTTTTTAGTTACTTTGGAAAAAAAAAATATTTTTTTAGTTTCTTTGGAAAAAAAAATATTTTTTTAGTGACTTTGGAAAAAAATTATTTTTTTAGTTACTTTGGAAAAAAAAATATTTTTTTAGTTACTTTGGAAAAAAAAATATTTTTTTAGTTACTTTGGAAAAAAAAATATTTTTTTAGTTACTTTGGAAAAAAATATTTTTTTTAGTTACTTTGGAAAAAAAAATATTTTTTTAGTTACTTTGGAAAAAAAAATATTTTTTTAGTTACTTTGGAAAAAAAAATATTTTTTTAGTTACTTTGGAAAAAAAAATATTTTTTTAGTTTCTTTGGAAAAAAAAATAATTTTTTAGTTACTTTGGAAAAAAAAATATTTTTTTAGTTTCTTTGGGAAAAAAAATATTTTTTTAGTTACTTTGGGAAAAAAAATATTTTTTTAGTTACTTTGGAAAAAAAAATATTTTTTTAGTTACTTTGGAAAAAAAAATATTTTTTTTAGTTACTTTGGAAAAAAAAATATTTTTTTAGTTACTTTGGAAAAAAAAATATTTTTTTAGTTACTTTGGAAAAAAAAATATTTTTTTAGTTACTTTGGAAAAAAAATTTTTTTTTTAGTTACTTTGGAAAAAAAAAATATTTTTTTAGTTACTTTGGAAAAAAAAATATTTTTTTAGTTACTTTGGAAACAAAAATATTTTTTTAGTTACTTTGGAAAAAAAAATATTTTTTTAGTTACTTTGGAAAAAAAAATATTTTTTTAGTTACTTTGGAAAAAAAAATATTTTTTTAGTTACTTTGGAAAAAAAAATATTTTTTTAGTTACTTTGGAAAAAAAAATATTTTTTTAGTTACTTTGGAAAAAAAAATATTTTTTTAGTTACTTTGGAAAAAAAAATATTTTTTTAGTTACTTTGGAAAAAAAAATATTTTTTTAGTTACTTTGGAAAAAAATATTTTTTTTTAGTTACTTTGGAAAAAAAAATATTTTTTTAGTTACTTTGGAAAAAAAAATATTTTTTTAGTTACTTTGGAAAAAAAAATATTTTTTTAGTTACTTTGGAAAAAAAAATATTTTTTTAGTTTCTTTGGAAAAAAAAATAATTTTTTAGTTACTTTGGAAAAAAAAATATTTTTTTAGTTTCTTTGGGAAAAAAAATATTTTTTTAGTTACTTTGGGAAAAAAAATATTTTTTTAGTTACTTTGGAAAAAAAAATATTTTTTTAGTTACTTTGGAAAAAAAAATATTTTTTTAGTTTCTTTGGAAAAAAAAATATTTTTTTAGTTACTTTGGAAAAAAAAATATTTTTTTAGTTACTTTGGAAAAAAAAATATTTTTTTAGTTACTTTGGAAAAAAAAATATTTTTTTAGTTACTTTGGAAAAAAAAATATTTTTTTTAGTTACTTTGGAAAAAAAAATATTTTTTTAGTTACTTTGGAAAAAAAAAAATTTTTTTAGTTACTTTGGAAAAAAAAATTTTTTTTAGTTACTTTGGAAAAAAAAAAATTTTTTTAGTTACTTTGGAAAAAAAAAATATTTTTTTAGTTACTTTGGAAAAAAAAATATTTTTTTAGTTACTTTGGAAACAAAAATATTTTTTTAGTTACTTTGGAAAAAAAAATATTTTTTTAGTTACTTTGGAAAAAAAAATATTTTTTTAGTTACTTTGGAAAAAAAAATATTTTTTTAGTTACTTTGGAAAAAAAAATATTTTTTTAGTTTCTTTGGAAAAAAAAATATTTTTTTAGTTGCTTTGGAAAAAAAAATATTTTTTTAGTTACTTTGGAAAAAAAAATATTTTTTTAGTTACTTTGGAAAAAAAAATATTTTTTTAGTTACTTTGGAAAAAAAAATATTTTTTTAGTTACTTTGGAAAAAAAAATATTTTTTTAGTTACTTTGGAAAAAAAAATATTTTTTTAGTTACTTTGGAAAAAAAAATATTTTTTAGTTACTTTGGAAAAAAAAATATTTTTTTAGTTTCTTTGGAAAAAAAATATTTTTTTTAGTTACTTTGGAAAAAAAAATATTTTTTTAGTTTCTTTGGAAAAAAAAAAAAAAAATTTTAGTTACTTTGGAAAAAAAAAAAATTTTTTAGTTTCTTTGGGAAAAAAAATATTTTTTTAGTTACTTTGGAAAAAAAAATATTTTTTTAGTTACTTTGGAAAAAAAAATATTTTTTTAGTTTCTTTGGAAAAAGAAATATTTTTTTAGTTACTTTGGGAAAAAAAATATTTTTTTAGTTACTTTGGAAAAAAAAATATTTTTTTAGTTACTTTGGAAAAAAAAAATTTTTTTTTAGTTACTTTGGAAAAAAAAATATTTTTTTAGTTACTTTGGAAAAAAAAATATTTTTTTAGTTACTTTGGAAAAAAAAATATTTTTTTAGTTACTTTGGAAAAAAAAATATTTTTTTAGTTACTTTGGAAAAAAAAATATTTTTTTAGTTACTTTGGAAAAAAAAATATTTTTTTAGTTACTTTGGAAAAAAAAATATTTTTTTAGTTACTTTGGAAAAAAAAATATTTTTTTAGTTACTTTGGAAAAAAAAATATTTTTTAGTTACTTTGGAAAAAAAAATATTTTTTTAGTTTCTTTGGAAAAAAAATATATTTTTTAGTTACTTTGGAAAAAAAAATATTTTTTTAGTTACTTTGGAAAAAAATATATTTTTTTAGTTTCTTTGGAAAAAAAAATATTTTTTTAGTTACTTTGGAAAAAAAAATATTTTTTTAGTTACTTTGGAAAAAAAAATATTTTTTTAGTTACTTTGGAAAAAAAAATATTTTTTTAGTTACTTTGGAAAAAAAAATATTTTTTTTAGTTACTTTGGAAAAAAAAATATTTTTTTAGTTACTTTGGAAAAAAAAAAATTTTTTTAGTTACTTTGGAAAAAAAAATTTTTTTTTAGTTACTTTGGAAAAAAAAAATTTTTTTTAGTTACTTTGGAAAAAAAAAATATTTTTTTAGTTACTTTGGAAAAAAAAATATTTTTTTAGTTACTTTGGAAACAAAAATATTTTTTTAGTTACTTTGGAAAAAAAAATATTTTTTTAGTTACTTTGGAAAAAAAAATATTTTTTTAGTTACTTTGGAAAAAAAAATATTTTTTTAGTTACTTTGGAAAAAAAAATATTTTTTTAGTTTCTTTGGAAAAAAAAATATTTTTTTAGTTGCTTTGGAAAAAAAAATATTTTTTTAGTTACTTTGGAAAAAAAAATATTTTTTTAGTTACTTTGGAAAAAAAAATATTTTTTTAGTTACTTTGGAAAAAAAAATATTTTTTTAGTTACTTTGGAAAAAAAAATATTTTTTTAGTTACTTTGGAAAAAAAAATATTTTTTTAGTTACTTTGGAAAAAAAAATATTTTTTAGTTACTTTGGAAAAAAAAATATTTTTTTAGTTTCTTTGGAAAAAAAATATTTTTTTTAGTTACTTTGGAAAAAAAAATATTTTTTTAGTTTCTTTGGAAAAAAAAAAAAAAAATTTTAGTTACTTTGGAAAAAAAAAAAATTTTTTAGTTTCTTTGGGAAAAAAAATATTTTTTTAGTTACTTTGGAAAAAAAAATATTTTTTTAGTTACTTTGGAAAAAAAAATATTTTTTTAGTTTCTTTGGAAAAAGAAATATTTTTTTAGTTACTTTGGGAAAAAAAATATTTTTTTAGTTACTTTGGAAAAAAAAATATTTTTTTAGTTACTTTGGAAAAAAAAAATTTTTTTTTAGTTACTTTGGAAAAAAAAATATTTTTTTAGTTACTTTGGAAAAAAAAATATTTTTTTAGTTACTTTGGAAAAAAAAATATTTTTTTAGTTACTTTGGAAAAAAAAATATTTTTTTAGTTACTTTGGAAAAAAAAATATTTTTTTAGTTACTTTGGAAAAAAAAATATTTTTTTAGTTACTTTGGAAAAAAAAATATTTTTTTAGTTACTTTGGAAAAAAAAATATTTTTTTAGTTACTTTGGAAAAAAAAATATTTTTTAGTTACTTTGGAAAAAAAAATATTTTTTTAGTTTCTTTGGAAAAAAAATATATTTTTTAGTTACTTTGGAAAAAAAAATATTTTTTTAGTTACTTTGGAAAAAAATATATTTTTTTAGTTACTTTGGAAAAAAAAATATTTTTTAGTTACTTTGGAAAAAAAAATATTTTTTTAGTTTCTTTGGAAAAAAAATATATTTTTTAGTTACTTTGGAAAAAAAAATATTTTTTTAGTTACTTTGGAAAAAAATATATTTTTTTAGTTACTTTGGAAAAAAAAATATTTTTTAGTTACTTTGGAAAAAAAAATATTTTTTTAGTTACTTTGGAAAAAAAAATATTTTTTTAGTTACTTTGGAAAAAAAAATATTTTTTTAGTTACTTTGGAAAAAAAAATATTTTTTTAGTTACTTTGGAAAAAAAAATATTTTTTTAGTTACTTTGGAAAAAAAAATATTTTTTTAGTTACTTTGGAAAAAAAAATATTTTTTTAGTTACTTTGGAAAAAAAATATTTTTTTAGTTACTTTGGAAAAAAAAATATTTTTTTAGTTACTTTGGAAAAAAAAATATTTTTTAGTTACTTTGGAAAAAAAAATATTTTTTTAGTTTCTTTGGAAAAAAAATATATTTTTTAGTTACTTTGGAAAAAAAAATATTTTTTTAGTTACTTTGGAAAAAAATATATTTTTTTAGTTACTTTGGAAAAAAAAATATTTTTTAGTTACTTTGGAAAAAAAAATATTTTTTTAGTTACTTTGGAAAAAAAATTATTTTTTTAGTTACTTTGGAAAAAAAATTTTTTTTTTAGTTACTTTGGAAAAAAAAAATATTTTTTTAGTTACTTTGGAAAAAAAAATATTTTTTTAGTTACTTTGGAAACAAAAATATTTTTTTAGTTACTTTGGAAAAAAAAATATTTTTTTAGTTACTTTGGAAAAAAAAATATTTTTTTAGTTACTTTGGAAAAAAAAATATTTTTTTAGTTACTTTGGAAAAAAAAATATTTTTTTAGTTACTTTGGAAAAAAAAATATTTTTTTAGTTACTTTGGAAAAAAAAATATTTTTTTAGTTACTTTGGAAAAAAAAATATTTTTTTAGTTACTTTGGAAAAAAAAATATTTTTTTAGTTACTTTGGAAAAAAATATTTTTTTTTAGTTACTTTGGAAAAAAAAATATTTTTTTAGTTACTTTGGAAAAAAAAATATTTTTTTAGTTACTTTGGAAAAAAAAATATTTTTTTAGTTACTTTGGAAAAAAAAATATTTTTTTAGTTTCTTTGGAAAAAAAAATAATTTTTTAGTTACTTTGGAAAAAAAAATATTTTTTTAGTTTCTTTGGGAAAAAAAATATTTTTTTAGTTACTTTGGGAAAAAAAATATTTTTTTAGTTACTTTGGAAAAAAAAATATTTTTTTAGTTACTTTGGAAAAAAAAATATTTTTTTAGTTTCTTTGGAAAAAAAAATATTTTTTTAGTTACTTTGGAAAAAAAAATATTTTTTTAGTTACTTTGGAAAAAAAAATATTTTTTTAGTTACTTTGGAAAAAAAAATATTTTTTTAGTTACTTTGGAAAAAAAAATATTTTTTTTAGTTACTTTGGAAAAAAAAATATTTTTTTAGTTACTTTGGAAAAAAAAATATTTTTTTAGTTACTTTGGAAAAAAATTTTTTTTTTAGTTACTTTGGAAAAAAAAAATATTTTTTTAGTTACTTTGGAAAAAAAAAATATTTTTTTAGTTACTTTGGAAAAAAAAATATTTTTTTAGTTACTTTGGAAACAAAAATATTTTTTTAGTTACTTTGGAAAAAAAAATATTTTTTTAGTTACTTTGGAAAAAAAAATATTTTTTTAGTTACTTTGGAAAAAAGAATATTTTTTTAGTTACTTTGGAATAAAAAATATTTTTTTAGTTTCTTTGGAAAAAAAAATATTTTTTTAGTTGCTTTGGAAAAAAAAATATTTTTTTAGTTACTTTGGAAAAAAAAATATTTTTTTAGTTACTTTGGAAAAAAAAATATTTTTTTAGTTACTTTGGAAAAAAAAATATTTTTTTAGTTACTTTGGAAAAAAAAATATTTTTTTAGTTACTTTGGAAAAAAAAATATTTTTTTAGTTACTTTGGAAAAAAAAAAATTTTTTAGTTACTTTGGAAAAAAAAATATTTTTTTAGTTTCTTTGGAAAAAAAATATTTTTTTTAGTTACTTTGGAAAAAAAAATATTTTTTTAGTTTCTTTGGAAAAAAAAAAAAAAAATTTTAGTTACTTTGGAAAAAAAAATTTTTTTTTAGTTTCTTTGGGAAAAAAAATATTTTTTTAGTTACTTTGGAAAAAAAAATATTTTTTTAGTTACTTTGGAAAAAAAAATATTTTTTTAGTTTCTTTGGAAAAAGAAATATTTTTTTAGTTACTTTGGGAAAAAAAATATTTTTTTAGTTACTTTGGAAAAAAAAATATTTTTTTAGTTACTTTGGAAAAAAAAAATATTTTTTTAGTTACTTTGGGAAAAAAAATATTTTTTTAGTTACTTTGGAAAAAAAAATATTTTTTTAGTTACTTTGGAAAAAAAAAATTTTTTTTAGTTACTTTGGAAAAAAAAATATTTTTTTAGTTACTTTGGAAAAAAAAATATTTTTTTAGTTACTTTGGAAAAAAAAATATTTTTTTAGTTACTTTGGAAAAAAAAATATTTTTTTAGTTACTTTGGAAAAAAAAATATTTTTTTAGTTACTTTGGAAAAAAAAATATTTTTTAGTTACTTTGGAAAAAAAAATATTTTTTTAGTTTCTTTGGAAAAAAAATATATTTTTTAGTTACTTTGGAAAAAAAAATATTTTTTTAGTTACTTTGGAAAAAAATATATTTTTTTAGTTACTTTGGAAAAAAAAATATTTTTTAGTTACTTTGGAAAAAAAAATATTTTTTTAGTTACTTTGGAAAAAAAAATATTTTTTTAGTTACTTTGGAAAAAAAAATATTTTTTTAGTTTCTTTGGAAAAAAAAAAATTTTTTTAGTTACTTTGGAAAAAAAAATATTTTTTTAGTTTCTTTGGGAAAAAAAACATTTTTTTAGTTACTTTGGGAAAAAAAATATTTTTTTAGTTACTTTGGAAAAAAAAATATTTTTTTAGTTACTTTGGAAAAAAAAATATTTTTTTAGTTACTTTGGAAAAAAAAATATTTTTTTAGTTACTTTGGAAAAAAAATTATTTTTTTAGTTACTTTGGAAAAAAAAATTTTTTTTTAGTTACTTTGGAAAAAAAAAAAAATTTTTAGTTACTTTGGAAAAAAAAATATTTTTTTAGTTACTTTGGAAAAAAAAATATTTTTTTAGTTACTTTGGAAACAAAAATATTTTTTTAGTTACTTTGGAAAAAAAAATATTTTTTTAGTTACTTTGGAAAAAAAAATATTTTTTTAGTTACTTTGGAAAAAAAAATATTTTTTTAGTTTCTTTGGGAAAAAAAATATTTTTTTAGTTACTTTGGAAAAAAATATATTTTTTTAGTTACTTTGGAAAAAAAAATATTTTTTAGTTACTTTGGAAAAAAAAATATTTTTTTAGTTTCTTTGGAAAAAAAATATTTTTTTTAGTTACTTTGGAAAAAAAAATATTTTTTTAGTTTCTTTGGGAAAAAAAATATTTTTTTAGTTACTTTGGAAAAAAAAAATATTTTTTTAGTTACTTTGGGAAAAAAAATATTTTTTTAGTTACTTTGGAAAAAAAAATATTTTTTTAGTTACTTTGGGAAAAAAAATATTTTTTTAGTTACTTTGGAAAAAAAAATATTTTTTTAGTTTCTTTGGAAAAAAAAATATTTTTTTAGTTACTTTGGAAAAAAAATTATTTTTTTAGTTACTTTGGAAAAAAAAATATTTTTTTAGTTACTTTGGAAAAAAAAATATTTTTTTAGTTACTTTGGAAAAAAATATATTTTTTTAGTTACTTTGGAAAAAAAAATATTTTTTTAGTTACTTTGGAAAAAAATATATTTTTTTAGTTACTTTGGAAAAAAATATATTTTTTTAGTTACTTTGGAAAAAAAAATATTTTTTTAGTTACTTTGGAAAAAAAAATATTTTTTTAGTTACTTTGGAAAAAAAAATATTTTTTTAGTTTCTTTGGAAAAAAAAATATTTTTTTAGTTTCTTTGGAAAAAAAAATATTTTTTTAGTTTCTTTGGGAAAAAAAATATTTTTTTAGTTACTTTGGGAAAAAAAATATTTTTTTAGTTACTTTGGAAAAAAAAATATTTTTTTAGTTACTTTGGAAAAAAAAATATTTTTTTAGTTTCTTTGGAAAAAAAAAATTTTTTTAGTTACTTTGGAAAAAAAAAAAATTTTTTAGTTACTTTGGAAAAAAAAATATTTTTTTAGTTACTTTGGAAAAAAAAATATTTTTTTAGTTACTTTGGAAAAAAAAATATTTTTTTAGTTACTTTGGAAAAAAAAATATTTTTTTAGTTACTTTGGAAAAAAAAATATTTTTTTAGTTACTTTGGAAAAAAAAATATTTTTTTAGTTACTTTGGAAAAAAAAATATTTTTTTAGTTACTTTGGAAAAAAAAATATTTTTTTAGTTACTTTGGAAAAAAAAATATTTTTTTAGTTACTTTGGAAAAAAAAATATTTTTTTAGTTACTTTGGAAAAAAAAATATTTTTTTAGTTACTTTGGAAAAAAAAATATTCTTTTAGTTACTTTGGAAAAAAAAATATTTTTTTAGTTACTTTGGAAAAAAAAATATTTTTTTAGTTACTTTGGAAAAAAAAATATTTTTTAGTTACTTTGGAAAAAAAAATATTTTTTTAGTTTCTTTGGAAAAAAAATATATTTTTTAGTTACTTTGGAAAAAAAATATATTTTTTTAGTTACTTTGGAAAAAAAAATATTTTTTTAGTTACTTTGGAAAAAAAAATATTTTTTTAGTTACTTTGGAAAAAAAAATTTTTTTTTAGTTGCTTTGGAAAAAAAAATATTTTTTTAGTTACTTTGGAAAAAAAAATATTTTTTTAGTTACTTTGGAAAAAAAAATATTTTTTTAGTTACTTTGGAAAAAAAATTATTTTTTTAGTTACTTTGGAAAAAAAAATATTTTTTTAGTTACTTTGGAAAAAAAAATATTTTTTTAGTTACTTTGGAAAAAAAAATATTTTTTTAGTTTCTTTGGAAAAAAAAAAAAATTTTTAGTTACTTTGGAAAAAAAAATATTTTTTTAGTTTCTTTGGGAAAAAAAATATTTTTTTAGTTACTTTGGGAAAAAAAATATTTTTTTAGTTACTTTGGAAAAAAAAATATTTTTTTAGTTACTTTGGAAAAAAAAATTTTTTTTTAGTTACTTTGGAAAAAAAAATATTTTTTTAGTTTCTTTGGAAAAAAAATATTTTTTAGTTACTTTGGAAAAAAAAATATTTTTTTAGTTACTTTGGAAAAAAAAATATTTTTTTAGTTACTTTGGAAAAAAAAATATTTTTTTAGTTACTTTGGAAAAAAAAATATTTTTTTAGTTACTTTGGAAAAAAAAATATTTTTTTAGTTACTTTGGAAAAAAAAATATTTTTTTAGTTACTTTGGAAAAAAAAATATTTTTTTAGTTACTTTGGGGAAAAAAATAATTTTTTAGTTACTTTGGAAAATTTTTTTTTTTTTAGTTACTTTGGAAAAAAAAAATATTTTTTTAGTTTCTTTGGAAAAAAAAATATTTTTTTAGTGACTTTGGAAAAAAATTATTTTTTTAGTTACTTTGGAAAAAAAAATATTTTTTTAGTTACTTTGGAAAAAAAAATATTTTTTTAGTTACTTTGGAAAAAAAAATATTTTTTTAGTTACTTTGGAAAAAAAAATATTTTTTTAGTTACTTTGGAAAAAAATATTTTTTTTTAGTTACTTTGGAAAAAAAAATATTTTTTTAGTTACTTTGGAAAAAAAAATATTTTTTTAGTTACTTTGGAAAAAAAAATATTTTTTTAGTTACTTTGGAAAAAAAAATATTTTTTTAGTTTCTTTGGAAAAAAAAATATTTTTTTAGTTACTTTGGAAAAAAAAATATTTTTTTAGTTTCTTTGGGAAAAAAAATATTTTTTTAGTTACTTTGGGAAAAAAAATATTTTTTTAGTTACTTTGGAAAAAAAAATATTTTTTTAGTTACTTTGGAAACAAAAATATTTTTTTAGTTACTTTGGAAAAAAAAATATTTTTTTAGTTACTTTGGAAAAAAAAATATTTTTTTAGTTACTTTGGAAAAAAAAATATTTTTTTAGTTACTTTGGAAAAAAAATATTTTTTTAGTTTCTTTGGAAAAAAAAATATTTTTTTAGTTACTTTGGAAAAAAAAATATTTTTTTAGTTACTTTGGAAAAAAAAATATTTTTTTAGTTACTTTGGAAAAAAAATATTTTTTTAGTTACTTTGGAAAAAAAAATATTTTTTTAGTTACTTTGGGAAAAAAAATATTTTTTAGTTACTTTGGAAAAAAAAATATTTTTTTAGTTTCTTTGGAAAAAAAATATTTTTTTTAGTTACTTTGGAAAAAAAAATATTTTTTTAGTTTCTTTGGAAAAAAAAAAAAAATTTTTTAGTTACTTTGGAAAAAAAAATATTTTTTTAGTTTCTTTGGGAAAAAAAATATTTTTTTAGTTACTTTGGAAAAAAAAATATTTTTTTAGTTACTTTGGAAAAAAAAATATTTTTTTAGTTTCTTTGGAAAAAGAAATATTTTTTTAGTTACTTTGGGAAAAAAAAATTTTTTTAGTTACTTTGGAAAAAAAAATATTTTTTTAGTTACTTTGGAAAAAAAAAAAAATTTTTAGTTACTTTGGAAAAAAAAATATTTTTTTAGTTACTTTGGAAAAAAAAATATTTTTTTAGTTACTTTGGAAAAAAAAATATTTTTTTAGTTACTTTGGAAAAAAAAATATTTTTTTAGTTACTTTGGAAAAAAAAATATTTTTTTAGTTACTTTGGAAAAAAAAATATTTTTTTAGTTACTTTGGAAAAAAAAATATTTTTTTAGTTACTTTGGAAAAAAAAATATTTTTTAGTTACTTTGGAAAAAAAAATATTTTTTTAGTTTCTTTGGAAAAAAAAAATATTTTTTAGTTACTTTGGAAAAAAAAATATTTTTTTAGTTTCTTTGGGAAAAAAAATATTTTTTTAGTTACTTTGGAAAAAAATAATATTTTTTTAGTTACTTTGGGAAAAAAAATATTTTTTTAGTTACTTTGGAAAAAAAAATATTTTTTTAGTTTCTTTGGAAAAAAAAATATTTTTTTAGTTACTTTGGAAAAAAAATATTTTTTTAGTTTCTTTGGAAAAAAAAATATTTTTTTAGTTACTTTGGAAAAAAAAAAATTTTTTTAGTTACTTTGGAAAAAAAAATATTTTTTTAGTTACTTTGGAAAAAAAAATATTTTTTTAGTTACTTTGGAAAAAAAAATATTTTTTTAGTTACTTTGGAAAAAAAAATATTTTTTTAGTTACTTTGGAAAAAAAAATATTTTTTTAGTTACTTTGGAAAAAAAAATATTTTTTTAGTTACTTTGGAAAAAAAAATATTTTTTTAGTTACTTTGGAAAAAAAAATATTTTTTTAGTTACTTTGGAAAAAAAAATATTTTTTTAGTTACTTTGGAAAAAAAAATATTCTTTTAGTTACTTTGGAAAAAAAAATATTTTTTTAGTTACTTTGGAAAAAAAAATATTTTTTTAGTTACTTTGGAAAAAAAAATATTTTTTAGTTACTTTGGAAAAAAAAATATTTTTTTAGTTTCTTTGGAAAAAAAATATTTTTTTTAGTTACTTTGGAAAAAAAATATATTTTTTTAGTTACTTTGGAAAAAAAAATATTTTTTTAGTTACTTTGGAAAAAAAAATATTTTTTTAGTTACTTTGGAAAAAATTTTTTTTTTTTAGTTACTTTGGAAAAAAAAAATATTTTTTTAGTTACTTTGGAAAAAAAAATATTTTTTTAGTTACTTTGGAAAAAAAAAATATTTTTTTAGTTACTTTGGAAAAAAAAATATTTTTTTAGTTACTTTGGAAAAAAAATTATTTTTTTAGTTACTTTGGAAAAAAAAATATTTTTTTAGTTACTTTGGAAAAAAAAATATTTTTTTAGTTACTTTGGAAAAAAAAATATTTTTTTAGTTACTTTGGAAAAAAAAATATTTTTTTAGTTACTTTGGAAAAAAAAATATTTTTTTAGTTTCTTTGGAAAAAAAAAAAAAATTTTAGTTACTTTGGAAAAAAAAATATTTTTTTAGTTTCTTTGGGAAAAAAAATATTTTTTTAGTTACTTTGGGAAAAAAAATATTTTTTTAGTTACTTTGGAAAAAAAAATATTTTTTTAGTTACTTTGGAAAAAAAAATTTTTTTTTAGTTACTTTGGAAAAAAAAATATTTTTTTAGTTTCTTTGGAAAAAAAAATATTTTTTAGTTACTTTGGAAAAAAAAATATTTTTTTAGTTACTTTGGAAAAAAAAATATTTTTTTAGTTACTTTGGAAAAAAAAATATTTTTTTAGTTACTTTGGAAAAAAAAATATTTTTTTAGTTACTTTGGAAAAAAAAATATTTTTTTAGTTACTTTGGAAAAAAAAATATTTTTTTAGTTACTTTGGAAAAAAAAATATTTTTTTAGTTACTTTGGGGAAAAAAATAATTTTTTAGTTACTTTGGAAAAATTTTTTTTTTTTTAGTTACTTTGGAAAAAAAAAATATTTGTTTAGTTTCTTTGGAAAAAAAAATATTTTTTTAGTGACTTTGGAAAAAAATTATTTTTTTAGTTACTTTGGAAAAAAAAATATTTTTTTAGTTACTTTGGAAAAAAAAATATTTTTTTAGTTACTTTGGAAAAAAAAATATTTTTTTAGTTACTTTGGAAAAAAAAATAATTTTTTAGTTACTTTGGAAAAAAAAATATTTTTTTAGTTTCTTTGGGAAAAAAAATATTTTTTTAGTTACTTTGGGAAAAAAAATATTTTTTTAGTTACTTTGGAAAAAAAAATATTTTTTTAGTTACTTTGGAAAAAAAAATATTTTTTTAGTTACTTTGGAAAAAAAAATATTTTTTTAGTTACTTTGGAAAAAAAAATATTTTTTTAGTTACTTTGGAAAAAAAATTATTTTTTTTAGTTACTTTGGAAAAAAAAATATTTTTTTAGTTACTTTGGAAAAAAAAATATTTTTTTAGTTACTTTGGAAAAAAAATTATTTTTTTAGTTACTTTGGAAAAAAAAAATTTTTTTTAGTTACTTTGGAAAAAAAAAATATTTTTTTAGTTACTTTGGAAAAAAAAATATTTTTTTAGTTACTTTGGAAACAAAAATATTTTTTTAGTTACTTTGGAAAAAAAAATATTTTTTTAGTTACTTTGGAAAAAAAAATATTTTTTTAGTTACTTTGGAAAAAAAAATATTTTTTTAGTTACTTTGGAAAAAAAATATTTTTTTAGTTTCTTTGGAAAAAAAAAAATTTTTTTAGTTACTTTGGGAAAAAAAATATTTTTTTAGTTACTTTGGAAAAAAAAAATATTTTTTTAGTTACTTTGGAAAAAAAAATATTTTTTTAGTTACTTTGGAAAAAATAATATTTTTTTAGTTACTTTGGGAAAAAAAATATTTTTTAGTTACTTTGGAAAAAAAAATATTTTTTTAGTTTCTTTGGAAAAAAAAAATTTTTTTTAGTTACTTTGGAAAAAAAAATATTTTTTTAGTTTCTTTGGAAAAAAAAAAAAATTTTTTAGTTACTTTGGAAAAAAAAAATATTTTTTTAGTTTCTTTGGGAAAAAAAATATTTTTTTAGTTACTTTGGAAAAAAAAATATTTTTTTAGTTACTTTGGAAAAAAAAATATTTTTTTAGTTTCTTTGGAAAAAGAAATATTTTTTTAGTTACTTTGGGAAAAAAAATATTTTTTTAGTTACTTTGGAAAAAAAAATATTTTTTTAGTTACTTTGGAAAAAAAAAATTTTTTTTAGTTACTTTGGAAAAAAAAATATTTTTTTAGTTACTTTGGAAAAAAAAATATTTTTTTAGTTACTTTGGAAAAAAAAATATTTTTTTAGTTACTTTGGAAAAAAAAATATTTTTTTAGTTACTTTGGAAAAAAAAATATTTTTTTAGTTACTTTGGAAAAAAATATATTTTTTAGTTACTTTGGAAAAAAAAATATTTTTTTAGTTTCTTTGGAAAAAAAATATATTTTTTAGTTACTTTGGAAAAAAAAATATTTTTTTAGTTTCTTTGGGAAAAAAAATATTTTTTTAGTTACTTTGGAAAAAAAAAATATTTTTTTAGTTACTTTGGGAAAAAAAATATTTTTTTAGTTACTTTGGAAAAAAAAATATTTTTTTAGTTTCTTTGGAAAAAAAATATTTTTTTAGTTACTTTGGAAAAAAAATTATTTTTTTAGTTACTTTGGAAAAAAAAATATTTTTTTAGTTACTTTGGAAAAAAAAATATTTTTTTAGTTACTTTGGAAAAAAAAATATTTTTTTAGTTACTTTGGAAAAAAAATATTTTTTAGTTACTTTGGAAAAAAAAATATTTTTTTAGTTACTTTGGAAAAAAAAATATTTTTTTAGTTACTTTGGAAAAAAAAAAATTTTTTTAGTTTCTTTGGAAAAAAAAAAAATTTTTTAGTTACTTTGGAAAAAAAAATATTTTTTTAGTTTCTTTGGGAAAAAAACATTTTTTTAGTTACTTTGGGAAAAAAAATATTTTTTTAGTTACTTTGGAAAAAAAAATATTTTTTTAGTTACTTTGGAAAAAAAAATATTTTTTTAGTTACTTTGGAAAAAAAAATATTTTTTTAGTTACTTTGGAAAAAAAAATATTTTTTTAGTTACTTTGGAAAAAAAAATATTTTTTTAGTTACTTTGGAAAAAAAATTATTTTTTTAGTTACTTTGGAAAAAAAAAAAATTTTTTAGTTACTTTGGAAAAAAAAAAAAAATTTTTAGTTACTTTGGAAAAAAAAATATTTTTTTAGTTACTTTGGAAACAAAAATATTTTTTTAGTTACTTTGGAAAAAAAAATATTTTTTTAGTTACTTTGGAAAAAAAAATATTTTTTTAGTTACTTTGGAAAAAAAAATATTTTTTTAGTTACTTTGGAAAAAAAAATATTTTTTTAGTTTCTTTGGAAAAAAAAATATTTTTTTAGTTACTTTGGAAAAAAAAATATTTTTTTAGTTACTTTGGAAAAAAAAATATTTTTTTAGTTACTTTGGAAAAAAAAATATTTTTTTAGTTACTTTGGAAAAAAAAATATTTTTTTAGTTACTTTGGAAAAAAAAATATTTTTTTAGTTACTTTGGAAAAAAAAATATTTTTTTAGTTACTTTGGAAAAAAAAAAATTTTTTAGTTTCTTTGGAAAAAAAATATTTTTTTTAGTTACTTTGGAAAAAAAAATATTTTTTTAGTTTCTTTGGGAAAAAAATATTTTTTTAGTTACTTTGGAAAAAAAAATATTTTTTTAGTTACTTTGGAAAAAAAAATATTTTTTAGTTACTTTGGAAAAAAAAATATTTTTTTAGTTTCTTTGGAAAAAAAATATTTTTTTTAGTTACTTTGGAAAAAAAAAATATTTTTTTAGTTTCTTTGGGAAAAAATATATTTTTTTAGTTACTTTGGAAAAAAAAATTATTTTTTTAGTTACTTTGGGAAAAAAAATATTGTTTTAGTTACTTTGGAAAAAAAAATATTTTTTTAGTTACTTTGGGAAAAAAAATATTTTTTTAGTTACTTTGGAAAAAAAAATATTTTTTTAGTTTCTTTGGAAAAAAAAATATTTTTTTAGTTACTTTGGAAAAAAAATTATTTTTTTAGTTACTTTGGAAAAAAAAATATTTTTTTAGTTACTTTGGAAAAAAAATATTTTTTTAGTTACTTTGGAAAAAAAAATATTTTTTTAGTTACTTTGGAAAAAAAAATATTTTTTTAGTTACTTTGGAAAAAAATATATTTTTTTAGTTACTTTGGAAAAAAATATATTTTTTTAGTTACTTTGGAAAAAAAAATATTTTTTTAGTTACTTTGGAAAAAAAAATATTTTTTTAGTTACTTTGGAAAAAAAAATATTTTTTTAGTTTCTTTGGAAAAAAAAAATTTTTTTTAGTTACTTTGGAAAAAAAAATATTTTTTTAGTTTCTTTGGGAAAAAAAATATTTTTTTAGTTACTTTGGGAAAAAAAATATTTTTTTAGTTACTTTGGAAAAAAAAATATTTTTTTAGTTACTTTGGAAAAAAAAATATTTTTTTAGTTTCTTTGGAAAAAAAAATATTTTTTTAGTTACTTTGGAAAAAAAAATATTTTTTTAGTTACTTTGGAAAAAAAAATATTTTTTTAGTTACTTTGGAAAAAAAAATATTTTTTTAGTTACTTTGGAAAAAAAATATTTTTTTAGTTACTTTGGAAAAAAAATATTTTTTTAGTTACTTTGGAAAAAAAAATATTTTTTTAGTTACTTTGGAAAAAAAAATATTTTTTTAGTTACTTTGGAAAAAAAAATATTTTTTTAGTTACTTTGGAAAAAAAAATATTTTTTTAGTTACTTTGGAAAAAAAATATTTTTTTAGTTACTTTGGAAAAAAAAATATTTTTTTAGTTACTTTGGAAAAAAAAATATTTTTTTAGTTACTTTGGAAAAAAAAATATTTTTTTAGTTACTTTGGAAAAAAAAATATTTTTTAGTTACTTTGGAAAAAAAAATATTTTTTTAGTTTCTTTGGAAAAAAAATATTTTTTTTAGTTACTTTGGAAAAAAAAATATTTTTTTAGTTACTTTGGAAAAAAAAATATTTTTTTAGTTACTTTGGAAAAAAAATTATTTTTTTAGTTACTTTGGAAAAAAAAATATTTTTTTAGTTACTTTGGAAAAAAAAAATATTTTTTTAGTTACTTTGGAAAAAAAAATATTTTTTTAGTTACTTTGGAAAAAAAAATATTTTTTTAGTTACTTTGGAAAAAAAAATATTTTTTTAGTTACTTTGGAAAAAAAAAATTTTTTTTAGTTACTTTGGAAAAAAAAAAAATTTTTTAGTTTCTTTGGAAAAAAAAAAAAATTTTTAGTTACTTTGGAAAAAAAAATATTTTTTAGTTTCTTTGGGAAAAAAAATATTTTTTTAGTTACTTTGGGAAAAAAAATATTTTTTTAGTTACTTTGGAAAAAAAAATATTTTTTTAGTTACTTTGGAAAAAAAAATATTTTTTTAGTTTCTTTGGAAAAAAAAATATTTTTTAGTTACTTTGGAAAAAAAAATATTTTTTTAGTTACTTTGGAAAAAAAAATATTTTTTTAGTTACTTTGGAAAAAAAAAATATTTTTTTAGTTACTTTGGAAAAAAAAATATTTTTTTAGTTACTTTGGAAAAAAAAAATATTTTTTTAGTTACTTTGGAAAAAAAAATATTTTTTTAGTTACTTTGGGAAAAAAAATATTTTTTTAGTTACTTTGGGGAAAAAAATAATTTTTTAGTTACTTTGGAAAATTTTTTTTTTTTTTAGTTACTTTGGAAAAAAAAAATATTTTTTTAGTTTCTTTGGAAAAAAAAATATTTTTTTAGTGACTTTGGAAAAAAATTATTTTTTTAGTTACTTTGGAAAAAAAAATATTTTTTTAGTTACTTTGGAAAAAAAAATATTTTTTTAGTTACTTTGGAAAAAAAAATATTTTTTTAGTTACTTTGGAAAAAAAAATATTTTTTTAGTTACTTTGGAAAAAAATATATTTTTTTAGTTACTTTGGGAAAAAAAATATTTTTTTAGTTACTTTGGAAAAAAAAATATTTTTTTAGTTACTTTGGAAAAAAAAATATTTTTTTAGTTACTTTGGAAAAAAAAATATTTTTTTAGTTTCTTTGGAAAAAAAAATAATTTTTTAGTTACTTTGGAAAAAAAAATATTTTTTTAGTTTCTTTGGGAAAAAATATATTTTTTTAGTTACTTTGGGAAAAAAAATATTTTTTTAGTTACTTTGGAAAAAAAAATATTTTTTTAGTTACTTTGGAAAAAAAAATATTTTTTTAGTTTCTTTGGAAAAAAAAATATTTTTTTAGTTACTTTGGAAAAAAAAATATTTTTTTAGTTACTTTGGAAAAAAAAAAATTTTTTTAGTTACTTTGGAAAAAAAAATATTTTTTTAGTTACTTTGGAAAAAAAAAATTTTTTTTTAGTAACTTTGGAAAAAAAAAATTTTTTTTAGTTACTTTGGAAAAAAAAATATTTTTTTAGTTACTTTGGAAAAAAAATTATTTTTTTAGTTACTTTGGAAAAAAAAAAATTTTTTTAGTTACTTTGGAAAAAAAAAATATTTTTTTAGTTACTTTGGAAAAAAAAATATTTTTTTAGTTACTTTGGAAACAAAAATATTTTTTTAGTTACTTTGGAAAAAAAAATATTTTTTTAGTTACTTTGGAAAAAAAAATATTTTTTTAGTTACTTTGGAAAAAAAAATATTTTTTTAGTTACTTTGGAAAAAAAAATATTTTTTTAGTTTCTTTGGAAAAAAAAATATTTTTTTAGTTACTTTGGAAAAAAATATATTTTTTTAGTTACTTTGGAAAAAAATATATTTTTTTAGTTACTTTGGAAAAAAAATATTTTTTTAGTTACTTTGGAAAAAAAAAATATTTTTTTAGTTACTTTGGAAAAAAAAATATTTTTTTAGTTACTTTGGAAAAAAAAATATTTTTTAGTTACTTTGGAAAAAAAAATATTTTTTAGTTACTTTGGAAAAAAAAATATTTTTTTAGTTTCTTTGGAAAAAAAATATTTTTTTTAGTTACTTTGGAAAAAAAAATATTTTTTTAGTTTCTTTGGAAAAAAAATATTTTTTAGTTACTTTGGAAAAAAAAATATTTTTTTAGTTACTTTGGAAAAAAAAATATTTTTTTAGTTACTTTGGAAAAAAAAATATTTTTTTAGTTACTTTGGAAAAAAAAATATTTTTTAGTTACTTTGGAAAAAAAAATATTTTTTTAGTTTCTTTGGAAAAAAAATATTTTTTTTAGTTACTTTGGAAAAAAAAATATTTTTTTAGTTACTTTGGAAAAAAAAATATTTTTTTAGTTACTTTGGAAAAAAAATTATTTTTTTAGTTACTTTGGAAAAAAAAATATTTTTTTAGTTACTTTGGAAAAAAAAAATATTTTTTTAGTTACTTTGGAAAAAAAAATATTTTTTTTAGTTACTTTGGAAAAAAAAATATTTTTTTAGTTACTTTGGAAAAAAAAATATTTTTTTAGTTACTTTGGAAAAAAAAAATTTTTTTTAGTTACTTTGGAAAAAAAAAAATTTTTTTAGTTTCTTTGGAAAAAAAAAAAAAATTTTTAGTTACTTTGGAAAAAAAAATATTTTTTAGTTTCTTTGGGAAAAAAAATATTTTTTTAGTTACTTTGGAAAAAAAATATTTTTTTAGTTACTTTGGAAAAAAAAATATTTTTTTAGTTACTTTGGAAAAAAAAATATTTTTTTAGTTTCTTTGGAAAAAAAAATATTTTTAGTTACTTTGGAAAAAAAAATATTTTTTTAGTTACTTTGGAAAAAAAAATATTTTTTTAGTTACTTTGGAAAAAAAAAATATTTTTTTAGTTACTTTGGAAAAAAAAATATTTTTTTAGTTACTTTGAAAAAAAAAATATTTTTTTAGTTACTTTGGAAAAAAAAATATTTTTTTAGTTACTTTGGGAAAAAAAATATTTTTTTAGTTACTTTGGGGAAAAAAATAATTTTTTAGTTACTTTGGAAAATTTTTTTTTTTTTTAGTTACTTTGGAAAAAAAAAAATATTTTTTTAGTTTCTTTGGAAAAAAAAATATTTTTTTAGTGACTTTGGAAAAAAATTATTTTTTTAGTTACTTTGGAAAAAAAATATTTTTTTAGTTACTTTGGAAAAAAAAATATTTTTTTAGTTACTTTGGAAAAAAAAATATTTTTTTAGTTACTTTGGAAAAAAAAATATTTTTTTAGTTACTTTGGAAAAAAAAATATTTTTTTAGTTACTTTGGAAAAAAAAATATTTTTTTAGTTACTTTGGAAAAAAAAATATTTTTTTAGTTACTTTGGAAAAAAAAATATTTTTTTAGTTACTTTGGAAAAAAAAATATTTTTTTAGTTTCTTGGAAAAAAAAATAATTTTTAGTTACTTTGGAAAAAAAAATATTTTTTTAGTTTCTTTGGGAAAAAATATATTTTTTTAGTTACTTTGGGAAAAAAAATATTTTTTTAGTTACTTTGGAAAAAAAAATATTTTTTTAGTTACTTTGGAAAAAAAAATATTTTTTTAGTTTCTTTGGAAAAAAAAATATTTTTTTAGTTACTTTGGAAAAAAAAATATTTTTTTAGTTACTTTGGAAAAAAAAAAATTTTTTTAGTTACTTTGGAAAAAAAAATATTTTTTTAGTTACTTTGGAAAAAAAAAATTTTTTTTTAGTAACTTTGAAAAAAAAAATTTTTTTTAGTTACTTTGGAAAAAAAAATATTTTTTTAGTTACTTTGGAAAAAAAATTATTTTTTTAGTTACTTTGGAAAAAAAAAATTTTTTTAGTTACTTTGGAAAAAAAAAATATTTTTTTAGTTACTTTGGAAAAAAAAATATTTTTTTAGTTACTTTGAAACAAAAATATTTTTTAGTTACTTTGGAAAAAAAAATATTTTTTTAGTTACTTTGGAAAAAAAAATATTTTTTTAGTTACTTTGGAAAAAAAAATATTTTTTTAGTTACTTTGGAAAAAAAAATATTTTTTTAGTTTCTTTGGAAAAAAAAATATTTTTTTAGTTACTTTGGAAAAAAATATATTTTTTTAGTTACTTTGGAAAAAAATATATTTTTTTAGTTACTTTGGAAAAAAAAATATTTTTTTAGTTACTTTGGAAAAAAAAATATTTTTTTAGTTACTTTGGAAAAAAAAATATTTTTTTAGTTACTTTGGAAAAAAAAATATTTTTTTAGTTACTTTGGAAAAAAAAATATTTTTTAGTTACTTTGGAAAAAAAAATATTTTTTTAGTTTCTTTGGAAAAAAAATATTTTTTTTAGTTACTTTGGAAAAAAAAATATTTTTTTAGTTTCTTTGGAAAAAAAAAAAAAAATTTTAGTTACTTTGGAAAAAAAAATATTTTTTTAGTTTCTTTGGGAAAAAAAAATTTTTTTTAGTTACTTTGGGAAAAAAAATATTTTTTTAGTTACTTTGGAAAAAAAAATATTTTTTTAGTTTCTTTGGAAAAAGAAATATTTTTTTAGTTACTTTGGGAAAAAAAATATTTTTTTAGTTACTTTGGAAAAAAAAATATTTTTTTAGTTACTTTGGAAAAAAAAAAATTTTTTTAGTTACTTTGGAAAAAAAAATATTTTTTTAGTTACTTTGGAAAAAAAAATATTTTTTTAGTTACTTTGGAAAAAAAAATATTTTTTTAGTTACTTTGGAAAAAAAAATATTTTTTTAGTTACTTTGGAAAAAAAAATATTTTTTTAGTTACTTTGGAAAAAAAAATATTTTTTTAGTTACTTTGGAAAAAAAAATATTTTTTTAGTTACTTTGGAAAAAAAAATATTTTTTAGTTACTTTGGAAAAAAAAATATTTTTTTAGTTTCTTTGGAAAAAAAATATATTTTTTAGTTACTTTGGAAAAAAATATATTTTTTTAGTTACTTTGGAAAAAAAAATATTTTTTTAGTTACTTTGGGAAAAAAAATATTTTTTTAGTTACTTTGGAAAAAAAAATATTTTTTTAGTTTCTTTGGAAAAAAAAATATTTTTTTAGTTACTTTGGAAAAAAAATTATTTTTTTAGTTACTTTGGAAAAAAAATTATTTTTTTAGTTACTTTGGAAAAAAAAATATTTTTTTAGTTACTTTGGAAAAAAAAATATTTTTTTAGTTACTTTGGAAAAAAAAATATTTTTTTAGTTTCTTTGGAAAAAAAATATTTTTTTTAGTTACTTTGGAAAAAAAAATATTTTTTTAGTTACTTTGGAAAAAAAAATATTTTTTTAGTTACTTTGGAAAAAAAATTATTTTTTTAGTTACTTTGGAAAAAAAAAATATTTTTTTAGTTACTTTGGAAAAAAAAATATTTTTTTAGTTACTTTGGAAAAAAAAATATTTTTTTAGTTACTTTGGAAAAAAAAATATTTTTTTAGTTACTTTGGAAAAAAAAAATTTTTTTTAGTTACTTTGGAAAAAAAAAAAATTTTTAGTTTCTTTGGAAAAAAAAAATAATTTTTAGTTACTTTGGAAAAAAAAATATTTTTTAGTTTCTTTGGGAAAAAAAATATTTTTTTAGTTACTTTGGGAAAAAAAATATTTTTTTAGTTACTTTGGAAAAAAAAATATTTTTTTAGTTACTTTGGAAAAAAAAATATTTTTTTAGTTTCTTTGGAAAAAAAAATATTTTTTAGTTACTTTGGAAAAAAAAATATTTTTTTAGTTACTTTGGAAAAAAAAATATTTTTTTAGTTACTTTGGAAAAAAAAAAATTTTTTAGTTACTTTGGAAAAAAAAATATTTTTTTAGTTACTTTGGAAAAAAAAAATATTTTTTTAGTTACTTTGGAAAAAAAAATATTTTTTTAGTTACTTTGGGAAAAAAAATATTTTTTAGTTACTTTGGGGAAAAAATAATTTTTTAGTTACTTTGGAAAATTTTTTTTTTTTTAGTTACTTTGGAAAAAAAAATATTTTTTTAGTTTCTTTGGAAAAAAAAATATTTTTTTAGTGACTTTGGAAAAAAATTATTTTTTTAGTTACTTTGGAAAAAAAAATATTTTTTTAGTTACTTTGGAAAAAAAAATATTTTTTTAGTTACTTTGGAAAAAAAAATATTTTTTTAGTTACTTTGGAAAAAAAAATATTTTTTTAGTTACTTTGGAAAAAAAAATATTTTTTTAGTTACTTTGGAAAAAAAAAATATTTTTTTAGTTACTTTGGAAAAAAAAATATTTTTTTAGTTACTTTGGAAAAAAAAATATTTTTTAGTTTCTTTGGAAAAAAAAATAATTTTTTAGTTACTTTGGAAAAAAAAATATTTTTTTAGTTTCTTTGGGAAAAAATATATTTTTTTAGTTACTTTGGGAAAAAAAATATTTTTTTAGTTACTTTGGAAAAAAAAATATTTTTTTAGTTACTTTGGAAAAAAAAATATTTTTTTAGTTTCTTTGGAAAAAAAAATATTTTTTTAGTTACTTTGGAAAAAAAAATATTTTTTTAGTTACTTTGGAAAAAAAAAAATTTTTTTAGTTACTTTGGAAAAAAAAATATTTTTTTAGTTACTTTGGAAAAAAAAAATTTTTTTTTAGTAACTTTGGAAAAAAAAAATTTTTTTTAGTTACTTTGGAAAAAAAAATATTTTTTTAGTTACTTTGGAAAAAAAATTATTTTTTAGTTACTTTGGAAAAAAAAATTTTTTAGTTACTTTGGAAAAAAAAAATATTTTTTTAGTTACTTTGGAAAAAAAAATATTTTTTTAGTTACTTTGGAAACAAAAATATTTTTTTAGTTACTTTGGAAAAAAAAATATTTTTTTAGTTACTTTGGAAAAAAAAATATTTTTTTAGTTACTTTGGAAAAAAAAATATTTTTTTAGTTACTTTGGAAAAAAAAATATTTTTTTAGTTTCTTTGGAAAAAAAAATATTTTTTTAGTTACTTTGGAAAAAAATATATTTTTTTAGTTACTTTGGAAAAAATATATTTTTTTTAGTTACTTTGGAAAAAAATATATTTTTTTAGTTACTTTGGAAAAAAAAATATTTTTTTAGTTACTTTGGAAAAAAAAATATTTTTTTAGTTACTTTGGAAAAAAAAATATTTTTTTAGTTACTTTGGAAAAAAAATATTTTTTAGTTACTTTGGAAAAAAAAATATTTTTTTAGTTTCTTTGGAAAAAAAATATTTTTTTTAGTTACTTTGGAAAAAAAATATTTTTTTAGTTTCTTTGGAAAAAAAAAAAAATTTTTAGTTACTTTGGAAAAAAAAATATTTTTTTAGTTTCTTTGGGAAAAAAAAATTTTTTTAGTTACTTTGGGAAAAAAAATATTTTTTTAGTTACTTTGGAAAAAAAAATATTTTTTTAGTTTCTTTGGAAAAAGAAATATTTTTTTAGTTACTTTGGGAAAAAAAATATTTTTTTAGTTACTTTGGAAAAAAAAATATTTTTTTAGTTACTTTGGAAAAAAAAATATTTTTTAGTTACTTTGGAAAAAAAAATATTTTTTTAGTTACTTTGGAAAAAAAATATTTTTTTAGTTACTTTGGAAAAAAAAATATTTTTTTAGTTACTTTGGAAAAAAAAATATTTTTTTAGTTACTTT
>NW_027634975.1:0-18723 GCF_949748355.1 Melanostigma gelatinosum
ACACAGGTCTGATGTGTGACGAGGTGGGCTAACTAACATCCCACAGCGTCCTGCTAGCTCAGCAGCCGTAAAACTGTCAAGAGAACTGATGACTGACTATTTTGTCTGCTCCTGCTCACTCTCACACACACACACACACACACACACACACACACACACACACACACACACACACACACACACACACACACATACCTTAGCCATAAATCTCTAAACATCCCCTTGTCACTTGCTGAACACACGTACAGCCTCCTGTACACACACAAATATGCACATACACGTTCTCGCACATTTGGCGTAAACTCTGCAGACGATGTTGCACAATCTGGGGGAAATTGTTCCACTGGACGAAGAAATACACACACAATCTTTAACAGAGGTTTCGAGTTAAGAGGTATTACAAATATTGCATCTACAATAGAGTTGGTTCGATTCCTGGTTTTGCCAGTCTGTTAAAACGGTTGAATTTTATGCAAACCGGTCGATTCAGCGTTTGTCATTTTGGCACGATCTGGCAAATGAAAAAGAAGCAACCTTTGCCGACGACGTCAGGGAGCTAAATACAACATGTAATCCATTAATAAGCAATATGATTCGATTATAAACGGACTAACTGAGCCGCCGATGACAACTCGAGCGCGATTTACTGCCGAGCCAGAAAACACGAAGGAGATGAAATTTCAGTAGAAAAGGGGAAGATGCATGCAGCACACTGTTGTGTCTGTTTACTGGAAGGTTCACGTGTTTTTTGGCTAGCAGCTCCCGTTGCTAACTTGGGATGTCATTAGAACATATACTTCAGTACCAAGGCGACTTGTTGTCAGCTGCTCTATTAACTAGTTGTTAGCAGCTATATTAAGTAATTGTTAGCTGTTATATCAACTAGTTGTTAGCTGCAATGCTAACTAGTTGTTAGCTGCTTTATTGACACATTGTTAGCTGTTATATAATCTAGTTATTAGCTGCAATGCTAACTAGTTGTTAGCCGCTTTATAAACACATTGTTTGCTGTAATATAATCTAGTTGTTAACTGCTTAATTAACATGTTGTACGCTGTTATATAATCTCGCTGTTAGCCTTAATGCTAATTAGTTGTTAGCTGCTTTATTAACATGTTGTACGCTGTTATATAATCTAGTTGTTAGCCTTAATGCTAACTAGTTGTTAGCTGCTTTATTAACATGTTGTACCCTGTTATATAATCTCGTTGTTAGCCTTAATGCTAACTAGTTGTTAGCTGCTTTATTAACATGTTGTACCCTGTTATATAATCTAGTTGTTAGCTGCTTTATTAACATGTTGTACGCTGTTATATAATCTCGTTAGCCTTAACGCTAACTAGTTGTGAGCTGCTTTATTAACATGTTGTACGCTGTTATATAATCTCGTTGTTAGCCTTAATGCTAACTAGTTGTTAGCTGCTTTATTAACATGTTGTACGCTGTTATATAATCTAGTTGTTAGCCTTAATGCTAACTAGTTGTTAGCTGCTTTATTAACATGTTGTACCCTGTTATATAATATCGTTGTTAGCTGCTTTATTAACATGTTGTACGCTGTTATATAATCTAGTTGTTAGCCTTAATGCTAACTAGTTGTGAGCTGCTTTATTAACATGTTGTACCCTGTTATATAATCTAGTTATTAGCCTTAATGCTAACTAGTTGTTAGCTGCTTTATTAACATGTTGTACGCTGTTATATAATCTAGTTGTTAGCCTTAATGCTAACTAGTTGTGAGCTGCTTTATTAACATGTTGTACCCTGTTATATAATCTCGTTGTTAGCCTTAATGCTAACTAGTTGTTAGCTGCTTTATTAACATGTTGTACGCTGTTATATAATCTAGTAGTTAGCTGCTATATTAATACTCTGAATGTCGTATCATGAATCTTTAAGATGCTTGTTGGACATAATGCACACAGAATGTCGAGTAAAGTCCAGACTGAGACCGTGATGCTGGAACATAATGTATCAGGAACATCCTCAGACATTCATCGGGCTGTGCTCTGCAGCATACATGTGGCGAATATGAGTGAAACAGTGCAATCAAAGCATGTTATCCTTTTCTTAGAATCAATAACGGAATGTTAGGAGTAACGTAAACACAGTCAGCAGTGATGATGCTGTGTGCTTCTCCGGAACAATCCTTCCTTTAAGCACTTTTACTTGATCCAAATTCAATCCGACTATACATGCGAACCGCATCTTGTTGCAGGGATCCGCTCGTGTCTGATGCTGTGATCGATATGATCCCGTTTCACTCAGCTGTCTGAGGCAGACGGCGGTTACTCAATGTGGATATACGTTACTAGTCCTACTACCGTTGCTAGTTTGATTTCACACATTCGCAGTCACTTTCTTGTCTGCTGCTTTGTTGAATCACATCATCCATCATTCACGTTTCATCCTTCCTCTTCCTTTGCTCTGCACATCTTCCGGCCCTTGTCGCCATATGTCAATAGCTTATATCCTGTATATTCTACCGCCTGCATCTTTGAGCGTGTATACAGATAATGAGTGTGCACACTCGCTCGTGTTCCTGTGTGTGTGTGTGTGCGCTCGCAGGGTGATTGGCTGATAAATGATGAATGCCCAGGAAATGAGGAGTTCAGCAGCGAGGAGAAGCAAACACATGACATCAGCAGCTTCTACATTAGTCACCAAATCACATCTACAGGACGGAGCGCGATCATTATTTAGTGCACTCACACTCACAAACCCCACACACACGGGCAGGCCGACATATGAAAACACACGCTTAAACGTCACATACATGTACAGTTGGAAACAAACGCAGGGAGTCATAGCTACAGGGTGTTACATGTGTGTGTGTGTGTGTGTGTGTGTGTGTGTGTGTGTGTGTGTTAGGGGGTGTATTGGAAGACAAGGCTGGTTGTGCTCGTGCTGCTGCGGTGACTCATCAACCCAGTGAATCACACAGAGATCTGATTTAGGAACAGACTGCATCCACCTGACTGCTGCTTCCAAACACACACACACACACACACACACCTGTGCACACTCATTAATGCACACTCACATTCAGACGTGTAAAAAAAATAACATGAAGACAGACAGAGACTGAAATGATCGATGTTCTACATGTTAGATTCAACATCTTCACAGAAATGTTGCGAAATGTATTTCAGTCCAATCACGTAAACCGTGAGGTTCGATCTGCTCCGCCAGGTATTTGTGGCGAATGGAAATTTTTAATTAATTCTTAAAAAATCCGATTTAGGTAACACTGTTCTTTAAAAATGTAAGACCCCTAATTATTTATTAGTAATTATTTATTCATAAAGCAAAAGCGACAGCAGTTTGAGTCCTGAGAGTGACACTAAGAGAGGCAGAGACAGTGGCACACGTTGGGAACCATTCTGCCTCTTCACGGTAACAACACAATACAAGAGGTGTTTGCTTTTGGCCCGCGGCCCTTCATTAAGTTTCTCATTTGGCCCCCCAAGAGACAAAGTCTGGGCCCCCCTACAGAGCTCTGAACTATCAACACAACTATCAGAACACGTTAAATTAAACCTCTGTGAATCTCAAAATACACCAAAATATTTCAAATGCATGTAAATGACACATTGTAACGGTGCCTGTTGATGTTATCTCATAATTCCGTGTGTTTTACTGTATTTATATGTTGTGTTTCTACCTTAAACCCTTTCAGCAGACAGAGTCCCTCTTAGGATTTGGACACGTTGAAACTGAGCTGAATTCTGCCCGCAGAGAAAGTCTTTGACAAGGAGACGACGGCCGGTTATTCTGCCTCCTTGTCCTCCTGTAAAAGCTAAATCCGTATTACACTGTGGATAACTCTGCAGCAGAAAGAGAAGCCTAACTTTAGCTCGCTCCCCGTCCCCGATGGTTTGGACTTCAGCTTCAAGGGATTTTGGAGCGAACTGATCTCCACGCAAGAAAAAACAACCTTTCAATTACCAGGTGAGCTCAAAGCGAGGAATACCTGCCTGCCTCTCTGGAAGCGCTTGAGAGGAGGAGACGAGTGCAGGGATGTGCGGTTCAAATAATTAGCCCAATACCAGAGTCCCCTGTCGCCAAATAGTTAATTAACAGCTCGCCCTGTGTGTGTGTGTGTGTGTGTCCAGAGGATTAAAGACTGTAATTATAATTATGTCCTCTCCTCTCTGTCTCTTTTTTCCACCTTCTCCTAACACATACTCTCTTGGTATTTTTACACATATTTCTCTCCAGACACACACACATACACACACACACACACACACACACACACACACACACACACACACACACACACACACACACACACACACACACACACCTCTGGACCACCACGGCAGATTCTAAATAGTGACATTAAAAGTAAGGGAGGTCTCGCCTTCACCACAGTGAGAAACGCATTCTGTCTGCAGCTTGTTTCTGCTCTGACGATAGACTGAATATCTGTAAATAAGAAGTGGACACAGTCATCGTGACGTCACCTATTGGTTTATGGACTGACGCTTTGAAGCCTCGATTTCGGCGTCGCCATCTTGGATTATGGCCATATTACCATATTTGGAATGCGGAGGAGTGATGTAGAGACGGCGTATACGTCTCTGGTAGAGACCTGTCAATCACTGTATCCCCGCCCTACAATGTTTACTGAGGTAATAAATCAAGAGAGAAGTAGAGTCATTGTCTCATAGACGTCTATACAACCTGATCTCATGGTGCCGCATGATACATCATTTTCTGCTTCCCTTTTATTGTCTGTAATCAGCCGCGCAATGCATTCTGGTAGCGCCGCGGTGGGTTTCGAGAGATGGATAGAGGGCATCGCGTTGGTCGTGACGGTAAATCAAAACGTTATCAAACGTTGTGTTCAAATGTAATCTTGTAAATGTAGTTTTTGCTGAGAAACTTTGTTGTTTGAACATGTTTCCACAACAATAAAATAAAAATGACTTCCTAAACACCTTAAAAGTATAAATAATTCAAAATACAAATGGCAAGATTTCTTTTGTTAATCAAAGCAAATGTTTAAATATAAATAAATCTTGTATTTTTTCGTCATTGGAATTGTGTTTCATGCAGAATGCAATGAGACGACGGACCCTGGGAAGGCTCGATGACATCGACGTCTCGTCTTCTCTGGATTAAGCAGACGGCCGCTGAGCCTGAGATCTGATGCTGTATTGACGTGGTGACCCCGGCTAATAGCTGGTCTGCTGATAGACTGAGATAAGAGACCAGCCAGTCCTCCAGACTGATCAATTTGTCACGTTTTAACATTATTATGCTGCAGGTTGTGTGTTAGTATGTTGGTTATTTGAAGCATTTTTAAGACGTAAAGCAAGTAGATTGTTTCTGTTTGGGTGCAATCTAAATTAGACGCTTCCATTTCTGGAGGTTAAATCAGTTTTAAGAAGCTCTATTTTCCCCTCTTTTCATTCTGTCTCAAGTTGTTTTTATCGAACGTCATCAGATTATGTTCAGTCATAGAGATGGTAAGGAATACTTCTGTCATTTCACAAAAAATGTGATATTTCTTCCGTGGATACAAACCAGGCGGCATCCTCCGGTTCTGCTGAGTGAAGTCAATGCTTCATGTCTTAAAGCTGCATTCTCTCTAGTGTCCACCAGGGGGCGACTCCTCTGGTTGTATAGAAGTCTATGAGAAAATGACTCTACTTCTCTCTTGATTTATTACCTCAGTAAACATTGTAAACATGAGTTTATGGTCTCAATCTCTAGTTTCAAGTCTTCTTCAATACAGCATGATGTTCATTTAGTACATTATGGTCCATTTAGAGTCACACAGACCATAAAGCAGGGGATGCTTTAGGGCGGGGCTACACGCTGATTGACAGGTCTCTACCAGAGTCGTATACAGCGTCATTAGATCAAAAACAACATGGCGACGGCCGTAATCCGAATGACGACGGCAAAATGGGCTTCAAAGCGGCCGTCCACAAACCAATGACGTCACGATGACCACGTCCACTTCTTTAATATAATCTGTGACACAAACAGATCACTTTGCTCCGGAGCTTGAATTTAACCCAAAAACAACTGACACTCGAGTGGATCGCAAACCATCACATTCAACATGTCGTACAGGGACCAAACTGTCACAGATAAAGCGGGTTTTCAACTCTCGTTTACAAAAGAAACCTTTTTTCTGAGCTGATAGATGAAGAGAGGAACTTTCTGTTAAACTGAGACGTCGCTTTGCTTTGTGTGTTGTGGCTGACGAGGGCGAGGTCAGACGGACATTTGTTTGCCCCCCCCCCCACCGCCCGGGGGAACGACTGCAGGTCACCACCCCGAGGTCAGAGAGGAGGAGCTGACAAACAGCTGCTGATGCAGAACACGCCTCCTCCTCCTCTTCCTCCTCCTCCTCCTCCTCCTCCTCCTCCTCCTCCTCAATAGGACACAAGGAAAGATCAACGACTTCACACACTATCGATGGATGTGACAGTTTTTAGTGAAAGTAGCTGATTGTAAATACGACAATGTTTCTACATTTGTGTGTTTGTAGACTTTTTTCTAATGCTGTTTTTTGGGTGTAAGACATTTTAGCGAGTGAATCTGAGTTCCTCTGTAAACAATTAGGAACAGTACGAAAAGCAGGAGTGGATCTGGACCTTTGTCAAGGTGGAAAATGAGTAATAAAGTTTGGCATCTTGTTTCGGACAACGTGGCCTTCGTGCTGTTGTACATTTTGAATATGTACACGATGTATATGTATGTATAGGATGCCTTCACTCGTGGTGCCAAAGCCCAGAAAAATCAACCTCGTTGCAGAAAAATAGCTAAATAAATTTGCGCTGCAATATATATACATATATATATATGTATATATGTATATATATATATATATATTGACGTGCAAATCAATCATAAAAACTTGGCAAATTTGGAGACATAATGAATCCAAACTGTCGACACTCAGAGAGCGATCTAAACATTTATTACACACAGTGTAATCTGAGCGTAGCACTCATGTACTACAGACAGACAGACAGACAGACAGAGAGACAGAGAGACAGACAGACAGAGAGACAGAGAGACAGAGAGACAGACAGACAGACAGACAGAGAGACAGACAGACAGACAGACAGACAGAGAGACAGAGAGACAGACAGACAGACAGAGAGACGGACAGACAGAGAGACGGACAGACAGACGGACAGGAGGAGGGTGGTTTAGTTTAGGTAATGGGAAAACACAATCACACTCCTATTCCAGCCACAGCAAGGAATGCTGGGTAATGGAAGGAATAGCCGATAGCAGCTTGGTACTCCATACTGTAAAAACAAAAACCAAGCTTCAAATTAGCTTTTGATACACACACACACACACACACACACACACACACAAACAAACACACACACACACACACACACACACTCAGATTCCTTCACTTGGCCCTGTTTCTGGGGAAAGGCATCCTGGGCTGCAGGTGGGGGGGGGGGGGGGGGGCGGCTCAGATCACACACTGAGTCTATCACTACACCCCCCCCATCCCTCGACTGCATATTCCCCTCTTTCTCCCTGCATATCTCTTCTCCTGCCAGAGGAGGAAAAGATGGAGATGGAGGAGGAGGAGGAGGAGGGAGGGGAGTCCGGAAGAGCTGGAGAGCAGAAGAGGAGATAAAGCGTCAGGAAGAGGAGAAGCTGAGAGCATCGATAGTCATCGTTTCTTTTTTTTATATGTATATAGTTCATTCTCTCTACATCTTCTCCTCCTGTCCTCACTCAACCCTACACACACACACACACACACACACACCCTCACATCACAAAAAACACACTCACACACACACACACACTCCTCATCTATACGAAACCTCGAATAATGTTCAATTACAATAATTACGATCATTAAGGTAATCATTTCCCCGACACCACCATTCATTACTTTGGCAAAATAACTATTGAAGAGGGGATGGAGGGGGAGGATGGGGGGGAGGATGAGGGGGAGGATGGGCCTCGTCTTCCTCCCTGCACCATCACCCGAGTCCTCACAATAGACAGAACCGGGAAATGTTTGGTATTTTTACTTGACAAATCTAAATCGTTGCAGATTTACTTTGCTGTAATTAATAAAATAAGAAACGTTTCAGTCATACAGGGGATGCTATAGACCCAATGGTGCCCAATGTTACCTAACAGACCCAATGGTGCCCAATGTTACCTAACAGACCCAATGGATCCCAATGTTACCGAACAAACCCAATGGTGCCCAATGTTACCTAACAGACCCAATGGTGCCCAATGTTACCTAACAGAACCAATGGTGCCCAATGTTACCTAACAGAACCAATAGTGCCCAATGTTACCTAACAGACCCAATGGTGCCCAATGTTACCAAACAGAACCAATGGTGCCTAATGTTACCTAACATACCCAATGGTGCCCAATGTTACCTAACAGACCCAATGGTGCCCAATGTTACCTAACAGAACCAATGGTGCCCAATGTTACCTAACAGACCCAATGGTGCCCAATGTTACCTAACAGACCCAATGGATCCCAATGTTACCTAACAGACCCAATGGTGCCCAATGTTACCTAACAGAACCAATGGTGCCCAATGTTACCTAACAGACCCAATGGTGCCCAATGTTACCTAACAGAACCAATGGTGCCCAATGTTACCTAACAGACCCAATGGTGCCCAATGTTACCTAACAGAACCAATGGTGCCCAATGTTACCTAACAGACCCAATGGTGCCCAATGTTACCTAACAGACCCAATGGTGCCCAATGTTACCTAACAGACCCAATGGTGCCAAATGTTACCTAACAGAACCAATGGTGCCCAATGTTACCTAACAGACCCAATGGTGCCCAATGTTACCTAACAGACCCAATGGTGCCCAATGTTACCTAACAGACCCAATGGTGCCCAATGTTACCTAACAGACCCAATGGTGCCCAATGTTACCTAACAGACCCAATGGTGCCCAATGTTACCTAACAGAACCAATGGTGCCCAATGTTACCTAACAGACCCAATGTTACCCAACTGACCCATGGTGCCACCACTAATGTTAAAATGATAGTTGTTCATTTGATATCTTTAAATTCCACCAGCGCTCCTCCATCAACATGACGTTTATAAGCCAGACAGAGTGCTGCTTTACCAAAGACCAATAACTGACCATCACGTCTCACGTCTAAACTGCCAAAGTGTATATATATGAAATGAATAATGCATTTTGACTAAGACGTCTTTTGGACACCTGAGAGGCAGACGAGTGAGCGGGAGACAAGACGGTCTACAAATATAGAAAACCCGGCATCGTCCGTGTGAGACAGAGCCGACTGAAGACAGAGCCGACTGAAGACATTCTGCAACCCGAGAAACACTGCACAAACACCAGAACTAACCCCCCCGCTTTGGAAATGGGTGAGTCCGGAATAAGGAGGGGGGGGGGGGGGGTTTGGAGAGGCTCGGCCTTCTCTTCCCTGCTGGTATTTAGATATCAGTCCTGCCTCAGAGGTTGGTTTCTTCTCTGTGTGTGTGTGTGTGTGTGTTCAAGTGCATGCTGTGAGCTAAAAATGTAAATGTGCTTGCGGATGAATGAATACAGTATATGCATGTTTGTGTGTGTGTGTGTGTTTGTGTGTGTGTGTGTGCGCATCAATCTGTCCCATTCTCCCTATTCCCCTCCGTCTCCATCAATAGAAGAAAAAAAGAAAAAAGAAAACGCCACGACTGTGCTTTACAGCAAAAGCATCTCAGCACCAACACACACACACACACACACGCACGCACACACACACACACACACACACACACACACACACACACACACACAGGCTGGCTAAAGGCCAATCAATAATTCACATAGTGCAGATTGAATGTAGATCAGTGACTCAACATGGGGGGAAACACTATGGCTCTTCACCTCTCTAAGTCTCCTCCTTCCTCCACATTCCCGTCTCTTTCTATCCTCCTCTCCTCCCCTCCTTTGTCTGTTTTGCTTCCCCTCTTCCTTTCTGCACCTCTTCCATGACACACTCTACCCGCATATCCTTCTACACCTCGCTACCTTTTCATCGTGATCCTCTTCGTCGACTCATCTCTGGTTTTGGTTCTGGTCACAGTTCTAGTTTTAGATCCGATACACGGACGTCTTTAATGTCTCCTCAGTCTGTTCTGATCAGATCTTTATGTAACTCGACTAAAAGGACAAAATGAATGTGGCCGTTGTTGTTTGTCAGAGTGCTGAGGATTCTCTGGTGAAACAACTTTAGCGGTCAGAGTTTCCCAGTTTAGAGGGGCAGACGTTGGATGGATTGCCGGATTTTAACCCCTTAATTAGTTGCCCTCACCATGTTGTTGTTTTTTCCGCAACTGATGAACAGAAGTGACCATATCTGGACTGAGGAGGAGTGATGTAGATACTGGTAGAGACCTGTCAATCACAGTAAGCCCCGCCCCTACAGCATCCCCTGCTTTACGGTCTGTTTGACTCTAAATGGACCATAATGTACTAAATGAACATCATGCTGTATTGAAGAAGACTTGAAACTAGAGATTGAGACATAAACTCATGTTTAGAATGTTTACTGAGGTAATAAATCAAGAGAGAAGTAGAGTCATTTTCTATAGACTTCTATACAACCAGAGGAGTCGCCCCCTGGTGGACACTAGAGAGAATGCAAGTTCACACACACACACACACACACACACACAGAGGTGGCAGTCCCCACACACAGAGTTGAGGAGAGGACAGCAGGGGCATCACGTTTCACCACAGTGAGAATCCAGACAAACACACACACTCTCACACACTGAGGGAGTTGACTGTGAGGATCACATGTCTGGAGTGGCGTTCTGTCAAAACAACGTCACTATGGTGCTCGTCTGTCTGTCAGGAGACAACTATACATCTGTCTCTCCATGTGTGGATGCGAGTATGTATATATGTTTATCTGAGGTTGAACACATTCATTGATTGTTGTTTTTTAAATTCGCACAAGTTATTTTGTTGCATCCTTCATCAAATTCGGTGCATTTTTTAATTTTAAGCTGCTACGAGTAACTTTCATTTCGTGTTGATTCTGAAGAGTTGCTGTCGAGACCACTTGAAGCTACGAGTCATTAAAGTCAACGATGAGTCGTCTAAAGTCAACAAATTCACCACTTGATTCCTTATAAGATACAGAACATCACGTCTTGTTTCATTAGAACACCGAGTCAAAAACAAATTCTGATTGTCATTTTTGTCATTATTCCTGTATTTCAGTTTATTACTGTGCTACGATGATGTCATAATCACAGCATCAGCAATATCAAACGTGCCATTGTTGAAAAAGAGAGAGAAAAAGGGAGAGAGAGAGAGAGATAAAGAGACAGAGAGAGGGAGAGAGAGAAAAAGGGAGAGAGAGAGAGAGAGAGAGAGAGATTGCACATTGGAGCGTGAACGTCCCAAATGGTGCTTTTTCTGCCAAACACTGGGCTGCACTGTGTGTGTGTGTGTGTGTGTGCCCCCTGAGGTAAGTGATCCTGCTGAACAGGTGTTACAGTATTACCTGCCCCCACCCCCACACACACACACACACACACACACACACACACACACACACACACACACCAGAGCTATCAGAGTCTCTGTCAGCGTGACTGATCAGAACGAATCTGCTTGCTCCACACCAGACGGATGAAGCCAAGCCACCAGCTGATCTGTCAGCGTGTGTGTGTGTGTGTGTAACCATGCATCATGTTTGTTTACGCATGCATAAGTGTTGAATCCGATCATTTCAACAGCCACATACATGTTTCTATGACTACCAGTTTGCCTCCAAGTATCGGCATCTCTGTGTGTGTGTGTGTGTGTGTGCGCGCGTGCGCGCGTGCAGGTGTGTGTATCTGAATCGCTGGAACTGATTACATGGTAACACAACAGCATCTACTGTAAACTAAAGTATCTCACACCTAAAACAATCCTCCAGATACACACCTTTAGATCAATCGACTACATCAGAGAAGCAGCGTCATTGATCAAGAGAGGAGTTGCAGCTCAAATCCTGCATATTTAAATTGTAATTAATATTCTGATAGTTGTTTATGTTTGTATCAGGCGACAACCACCAGGTCACAATGTGAAGCCAATGCTGAAGTGTCATAAAGCTGCATTCTCTCCAGTGTCCACCAGGGGGCGACTCCTCTGGTTGTATAGAAGTCTATAGAAAATGACTCTACTTCTCTCTTGATTTATTACCTCAGTAAACATTGTAAACATGAGTTTATGTCTCAATCTCTAGTTTCAAGTCTTCTTCAATACAGCATGATGTTCATTGAGAGTAAACTCAACATTACCACAGCGTCACTCCTCCGCAGTCCAAATAGTGTCACTTCCGTTAACTGGTTGCAGAAAAAACCAAGATGGCGACGGCCTAAAGGCCGAACTTGATGCCTGAAAACGGCAGTCCACAAACCAAAAGGTTACGTCGCGACAACTAGGTCCACTTCTTATTTACAGTCTGTGAATTTAGCCTCGTTATGAAATTGAGTGATTCTGTCCAACGTAACGCCACAAGGCTCTTAATTTGAAAGTGATACAGGTATTGGTACAGGTGGTCTTGCGTTTGTGTGAACTGCATAATGACGTAACAGACCATGCCGAGTGAAGCCGATGCGGAAGTGTCTTAAAACTTGCATTCTCCTCCAGTAGCAAAAATAAGTCACAGTAAGCCCCGCCCCTAAAGCATCCCCTGCTTTATGGTCTGTGTGACTCTAAATGGACCATAATGTACAAATGTGCAGTGCAGGGGAGGAGATGAAAGGAGTGTCGGGAGGGAGAGAGAGAGGGCGAGATGGGGAAGTGCAGGCGGAGGGAGGGGAGGAGAGGGAGGCATAATGAAGTCCTTTGGGTCTCTGGTGGAAGAAGCCACAGCGGCTGCCAGCCAGCACGGCCTGACTCGGTGCAGATGGCGGCATGCTGGGATACGCTCGGTTCATTGTCAATGCAGGAAGTGAATGTTCTTTCAATTTGAAAATGCTCTGCAATGAAAACTCTTCTCTCACAGAGTGAAGACACAGTCGAGGTTCTGTTTCATGCAGATGTTTGTTTGAGGCTGCTTCTATATCCCGAATGTTTACAGGATGCTCAAAAGAGACGTTTAGAAGTAACCGAGTACGATGAAAAATAAAGGCTGCATGTCCAATGAGCAATGTTGTTTCCTAAAAACTACTTTTTAAAGAATTGTGACTCTGATCACATTATTTCCCTCAACATATTACGGGAGCTTTTCTATTGAACATATTTCAAATATTCATATCGACCATATCTGCAAAACGCTTAAAGTCAAGGGCTGAAACTAACGTTTAACTTTACTGTCACTCAACCTGCAGATTATTATTATTAACGGTGGTCTATAACAAACAGTACAAACTGTCCGTCCCGGTTTCTAGTTTCTAGTTCAAGGAGATAAAAAAACGAAAATCAAAATATCTTCCGTTATTAAGATATAAAAACAGAGAAAAGCAGGAATTCTCCACAGGATGAAAACATTTTCTGCTGTTTTTTTTAGCATGAAACGATTAATCTACTAACACAGTAGACGTTAGCAGTAGCATTAGCTCTTTTTTTCGCCCCTTATTTTTGGTGCTAGCGATGTCTCACTTCGAAGTCCATCGGTCTGGTATGAGCAAAATAAAATCAGTCAGTTCCAAAAAGAGACACACGTGGAACATAAGTAACTCTCCTCAGCGATACGTTTCCAAAGCTCCACTCGTGACTCTGAGGTAAAAACAAAAGCAACATTCCGAACATGATAGCAAATCTTAAAAGAACAAAAAGGACTTGGAAGAGAGAACAAACTCAGCGTGGGAGGGTTTTGGTGCGCTAGGGAGTTGGAGGGAATTAATCTGAGGACAGAGCATTTTTTATTTCTGCAGAAAGTTAAGGAACCTTTGTGAAGGCTCTCTGCCCAAAACACAGCAGGACCTCTCCTCCAAACAAAGACTCTTTTAAACACTGAAACAATCAGGAGGCATTCGGATATCTTACTTTATCATTCATAAATAAAATGGCTGAATTCTCTTTCTTTGTCAATCTCTCCCACCTCTCCCACCTCTCCCACCTCACCCACCTCTCCCACCTCTCCCACCTCATCCACCTCTCCCACCTCATCCACCTCTCCCACTTCATCCACCTCTCCCACCTCTCCCACCTCACCCACTTCATCCACCTCACCCACCTCTCCCACTTCATCCACCTCTCCCACCTCTCCCACCTCACCCACTTCATCCACCTCACCCACCTCTCCCACTTCATCCACCTCTCCCACCTCACCCACCTCTCCCACCTCTCCCACCTCTCCCACCTCATCCACCTCTCCCACCTCATCCACCTCTCCCACTTCATCCACCTCTCCCACCTCTCCCACCTCACCCACTTCATCCACCTCACCCACCTCTCCCACTTCATCCACCTCTCCCACCTCACCCACCTCTCCCACCTCTCCCACCTCTCCCACTTCATCCACCTCTCCCACCTCTCCCACCTCTCCCACCTCATCCACCTCTCCCACTTCACCCACCTCTCCCACCTCTCCCACCTCTCCACTTCATCCACCTCTCCCACCTCTCCCACCTCTCCCACCTCATCCACCTCTCCCACTTCATCCACCTCTCCCACCTCTCCCACCTCTCCCACCTCATCCACCTCTCCCACTTCATCCACCTCTCCCACCTCTCCCACCTCACCCACTTCATCCACCTCTCCCACCTCTCCCACCTCACCCACTTCATCCACCTCACCCACCTCTCCCACTTCATCCACCTCTCCCACCTCACCCACCTCTCCCACCTCTCCCACTTCATCCACCTCTCCCACCTCTCCCACTTCATCCACCTCTCCCACCTCACCCACCTCTCCCACCTCTCCCACTTCATCCACCTCTCCCACCTCTCCCACCTCACCCACTTCACCCACCTCACCCACTTCATCCACCTCACCCACTTCATCCACCTCTCCCACCTCTCCCACTTCACCCACCTCTCCCACCTCACCCACCTCACCCACTTCATCCACCTCTCCCACCTCACCCACCTCTCCCACCTCACCCACCTCACCCACTTCATCCACCTCATCCACCTCTCCCACCTCACTCACTTCATCCACCTCACCCACTTCATCCACCTCTCCCACCTCTCCCACCTCACCCACCTCTCCCACCTCTCCCACCTCACCCACTTCACCCACCTCACCCACTTCACCCACCTCACCCACTTCATCCACCTCTCCCACCTCTCCCACCTCACCCACCTCACCCACTTCATCCACCTCTCCCACTTTATCCACCTCTCCCACCTCATCCACCTCTCCCACCTCACCCACTTCATCCACCTCTCCCACCTCTCCCACCTCACTTCATCCACCTCACCCACTTCATCCACCTCTCCCACCTCACCCACTTCATCCACCTCACCCACTTCATCCACCTCTCCCACCTCTCCCACTTCATCCACCTCTCCCACCTCATCCACCTCTCCCACCTCACCCACTTCATCCACCTCTCCCACCTCTCCCACCTCACTTCATCCACCTCACCCACTTCATCCACCTCTCCCACCTCACCCACTTCATCCACCTCACCCACTTCATCCACCTCTCCCACCTCTCCCACCTCACCCACTTCACCCACTTCATCCACCTCACCCACCTCTCCCACTTCATCCACCTCTCCCACCTCACCCACCTCTCCCACCTCTCCCACTTCATCCACCTCTCCCACCTCTCCCACTTCATCCACCTCTCCCACCTCATCCACCTCTCCCACCTCTCCCACTTCATCCACCTCTCCCACCTCTCCCACTTCATCCACCTCTCCCACCTCACCCACTTCACCCACTTCACCCACCTCTCCCACCTCACCCACCTCTCCCACCTCTCCCACTTCATCCACCTCTCCCACCTCTCCCACTTCATCCACCTCTCCCACCTCATCCACCTCTCCCACCTCTCCCACTTCATCCACCTCTCCCACCTCTCCCACTTCATCCACCTCTCCCACCTCACCCACTTCACCCACTTCACCCACCTCTCCCACCTCACCCACCTCTCCCACCTCTCCCACTTCATCCACCTCTCCCACCTCTCCCACCTCACCCACTTCACCCACCTCACCCACTTCATCCACCTCACCCACTTCATCCACCTCTCCCACCTCTCCCACTTCACCCACCTCTCCCACCTCACCCACCTCACCCACTTCATCCACCTCTCCCACCTCACCCACCTCTCCCACCTCACCCACCTCACCCACTTCATCCACCTCATCCACCTCTCCCACCTCACTCACTTCATCCACCTCACCCACTTCATCCACCTCTCCCACCTCTCCCACCTCACCCACCTCTCCCACCTCTCCCACCTCACCCACTTCACCCACCTCACCCACTTCACCCACCTCACCCACTTCATCCACCTCTCCCACCTCTCCCACCTCACCCACCTCACCCACTTCATCCACCTCTCCCACTTTATCCACCTCTCCCACCTCATCCACCTCTCCCACCTCACCCACTTCATCCACCTCTCCCACCTCTCCCACCTCACTTCATCCACCTCACCCACTTCATCCACCTCTCCCACCTCACCCACTTCATCCACCTCACCCACTTCATCCACCTCTCCCACCTCTCCCACTTCATCCACCTCTCCCACCTCATCCACCTCTCCCACCTCACCCACTTCATCCACCTCTCCCACCTCTCCCACCTCACTTCATCCACCTCACCCACTTCATCCACCTCTCCCACCTCACCCACTTCATCCACCTCACCCACTTCATCCACCTCTCCCACCTCTCCCACCTCACCCACTTCACCCACTTCATCCACCTCACCCACCTCTCCCACTTCATCCACCTCTCCCACCTCACCCACCTCTCCCACCTCTCCCACTTCATCCACCTCTCCCACCTCTCCCACTTCATCCACCTCTCCCACCTCATCCACCTCTCCCACCTCTCCCACTTCATCCACCTCTCCCACCTCTCCCACTTCATCCACCTCTCCCACCTCACCCACTTCACCCACTTCACCCACCTAACCCACTTCATCCACCTCACCCACCTCACCCACTTCATCCACCTCTCCCACCTCTCCCACTTCACCCACCTCTCCCACCTCACCCACCTCTCCCACCTCACCCACCTCACCCACTTCATCCACCTCACCCACCTCTCCCACCTCACCCACCTCACCCACTTCATCCACCTCACCCACCTCTCCCACCTCACCCACCTCACCCACTTCATCCACCTCTCCCACCTCATCCACCTCACCCACTTCATCCACCTCTCCCACTTCATCCACCTCTCCCACCTCACCCACTTCATCCACCTCACCCACTTCATCCACCTCTCCCACCTCTCCCACTTCACCCACCTCACCCACCTCACCCACTTCATCCACCTCTCCCACCTCTCCCACTTCACCCACCTCTCCCACTTCACCCACCTCTCCCACCTCACCCACCTCACCCACTTCATCCACCTCTCCCACCTCTCCCACCTCACCCACCTCACCCACTTCATCCACCTCTCCCACCTCATCCACCTCTCCCACCTCACCCACTTCATCCACCTCACCCACTTCATCCACCTCTCCCACCTCTCCCACTTCATCCACCTCTCCCACCTCTCCCACCTCACCCACTTCACCCACCTCACCCACTTCATCCACCTCACCCACTTCATCCACCTCTCCCACCTCTCCCACTTCACCCACCTCACCCACCTCACCCACTTCATCCACCTCTCCCACCTCTCCCACTTCATCCACCTCTCCCACTTCATCCACCTCTCCCACCTCACCCACCTCTCCCACCTCACCCACCTCACCCACCTCACCCACCTCACCCACCTCACCCACCTCACCCACTTCATCCACCTCTCCCACCTCACCCACTTCATCCACCTCTCCCACCTCATCCACCTCTCCCACCTCACCCACCTCACCCACTTCATCCACCTCTCCCACCTCATCCACCTCTCCCACCTCACCCACCTCACCCACTTCATCCACCTCTCCCACTTCATCCACCTCTCCCACCTCATCCACCTCTCCCACCTCACCACTTCATCCACCTCTCCCACCTCTCCCACTTCATCCACCTCACCCACTTCATCCACCTCTCCCACCTCACCACTTCATCCACCTCTCCACCTCACTCACCTCAGCAACCTTTTTTTGCAAGCAGAAGTGAAACGAGATGATGGAGCCAAATACAACCGAACGCTAAACACACCATGAAAGGGTTAAAAGTTTTAAGACAAAAACACAACAACGTTGTAGACCTGTCCATCACAGTAAGCCCCCGCCTAAAGCATCCCCTGCTTTATGGTCTGTGTGACTCTAAATGGACCATAATGTACTAAATGAACATCATGCTGTATTGAAGAAGACTTGAAACTAGAGATTGAGACATAAACTCATGTTTACAATGTTTACTGAGGGAATAAATCAAGAGAGAAGTAGAGTCATTTTCTCATAGACTCTATACAACCAGAGGAGTCGCCCCCTGCTGGCCACTAGAGAGAATGCAGCTTTGGACGAAGCATCGGCTTCACCTTTCAGAACCAGAGGTTGCCGCCTGGTTCAATACAAATTAACAAAGTTATCTCGTAAAGCCCGCTACAGAATAAAAGTATGTAAGTGCTTGTATGGAGTGGATTGAGCAGATCACATCTCAACAAAAACAAATCCACCTGCTAACCGATAT
>NW_027634974.1:0-27752 GCF_949748355.1 Melanostigma gelatinosum
AATTTTTTTAGTTACTTTGGAAAAAAAAATATTTTTTTAGTTTCTTTGGAAAAAAAATATTTTTTTTAGTTACTTTGGAAAAAAAAATATTTTTTTAGTTTCTTTGGGAAAAAAAATATTTTTTTAGTTACTTTGGAAAAAAAAATATTTTTTTTAGTTTCTTTGGAAAAAAAAATATTTTTTTAGTTACTTTGGAAAAAAAATTATTTTTTTAGTTACTTTGGAAAAAAAAATATTTTTTTAGTTACTTTGGAAAAAAAAATATTTTTTTAGTTACTTTGGAAAAAAAAAATTTTTTTAGTTACTTTGGAAAAAAAAATATTTTTTTAGTTTCTTTGGAAAAAAAATATTTTTTTTAGTTACTTTGGAAAAAAAAATATTTTTTTAGTTTCTTTGGGAAAAAAAATATTTTTTTAGTTACTTTGGAAAAAAAAAATATTTTTTTAGTTACTTTGGGAAAAAAAATATTTTTTTAGTTACTTTGGAAAAAAATATATTTTTTTAGTTTCTTTGGAAAAAAAAATATTTTTTTAGTTACTTTGGAAAAAAAATTATTTTTTTAGTTACTTTGGAAAAAAAAATTTTTTTTTAGTTACTTTGGGAAAAAAAATATTTTTTTAGTTACTTTGGAAAAAAAAATATTTTTTTAGTTACTTTGGAAAAAAAAAATTTTTTTTAGTTACTTTGGAAAAAAAAATATTTTTTTAGTTACTTTGGAAAAAAGAATATTTTTTTAGTTACTTTGGGAAAAAAAATATTTTTTTAGTTACTTTGGAAAAAAAAATATTTTTTTAGTTACTTTGGAAAAAAAATATTTTTTAGTTACTTTGGAAAAAAAATATTTTTTTAGTTTCTTTGGAAAAAAAATATTTTTTTAGTTACTTTGGAAAAAAAATTATTTTTTTAGTTACTTTGGAAAAAAAAATATTTTTTTAGTTAACTTTGGAAAAAAAAATATTTTTTTAGTTACTTTGGAAAAAATATATTTTTTTAGTTACTTTGGAAAAAAAAATATTTTTTTAGTTACTTTGGAAAAAAAAATATTTTTTTAGTTACTTTGGAAAAAAAAATATTTTTTTAGTTACTTTGGAAAAAAAAATATTTTTTTAGTTACTTTGGAAAAAAAATATTTTTTTAGTTACTTTGGAAAAAAAAATATTTTTTTAGTTACTTTGGAAAAAAAATATTTTTTTAGTTACTTTGGAAAAAAAAATATTTTTTTAGTTACTTTGGAAAAAAAAATATTTTTTTAGTTACTTTGGAAAAAAAAATATTTTTTTAGTTACTTTGGAAAAAAAAATATTTTTTTAGTTACTTTGGAAAAAAAAAATATTTTTTTAGTTACTTTGGGAAAAAAATTATTTTTTTAGTTACTTTGGAAAAAAAAATATTTTTTTAGTTTCTTTGGAAAAAAAAATATTTTTTTAGTTACTTTGGAAAAAAAATATTTTTTTAGTTACTTTGGAAAAAAAAATATTTTTTTAGTTACTTTGGAAAAAAAATATTTTTTTAGTTACTTTGGAAAAAAAAATATTTTTTTAGTTACTTTGGAAAAAAAAATATTTTTTTAGTTTCTTTGGAAAAAAAAATTTTTTTTAGTTACTTTGGGAAAAAAAATATTTTTTTAGTTACTTTGGAAAAAAAAATATTTTTTTAGTTACTTTGGAAAAAAAAATTTTTTTTTAGTTACTTTGGAAAAAAAAATTTTTTTTAGTTACTTTGGAAAAAAAAATATTTTTTTAGGTACTTTGGAAAAAAAAATATTTTTTTAGTTACTTTGGGAAAAAAAATATTTTTTTAGTTACTTTGGAAAAAAAAATATTTTTTTAGTTTCTTTGGAAAAAAAAATATTTTTTTAGTTTCTTTGGAAAAAAAATTTTTTTTTTAGTTACTTTGGAAAAAAAAATATTTTTTTAGTTTCTTTGGGAAAAAAAATATTTTTTTAGTTACTTTGGAAAAAAAAATATTTTTTTAGTTACTTTGGGAAAAAAAATATTTTTTTAGTTACTTTGGAAAAAAAAATATTTTTTTAGTTTCTTTGGAAAAAAAAATATTTTTTTAGTTACTTTGGAAAAAAAAATATTTTTTTAGTTACTTTGGAAAAAAAAATATTTTTTTAGTTACTTTGGAAAAAAAAATATTTTTTTAGTTACTTTGGAAAAAAAAAAATTTTTTAGTTACTTTGGAAAATTTTTTTTTTTTTAGTTACTTTGGAAAAAAAAATATTTTTTTAGTTACTTTGGAAAAAAAAATATTTTTTTAGTTACTTTGGAAAAAAAATATTTTTTTAGTTACTTTGGAAAAAAAAATATTTTTTTAGTTACTTTGGAAAAAAAAATATTTTTTTAGTTACTTTGGAAAAAAAAAAATTTTTTAGTTACTTTGGAAAAAAAAATATTTTTTTAGTTACTTTGGGAAAAAAAATATTTTTTTAGTTACTTTGGAAAAAAAAATATTTTTTTAGTTTCTTTGGAAAATTTTTTTTTTTTTAGTTACTTTGGAAAAAAAAATATTTTTTTAGTTTCTTTGGAAAAAAAAATATTTTTTTAGTTACTTTGGAAAAAAAAATATTTTTTTAGTTACTTTGGAAAAAAAAATATTTTTTTAGTTACTTTGGGAAAAAAAATATTTTTTTAGTTACTTTGGAAAAAAAATATTTTTTTAGTTTCTTTGGAAAAAAAAATATTTTTTTAGTTACTTTGGGAAAAAAAATATTTTTTTAGTTACTTTGGAAAAAAAAATATTTTTTTAGTTACTTTGGAAAAAAAAATATTTTTTTAGTTACTTTGGAAAAAAAAATATTTTTTTAGTTACTTTGGAAAAAAAAATATTTTTTTAGTTACTTTGGAAAAAAAAATATTTTTTTAGTTACTTTGGAAAAAAAAATATTTTTTTAGTTACTTTGGAAAAAAAAATATTTTTTTAGTTACTTTGGAAAAAAATATATTTTTTAGTTACTTTGGAAAAAAAAATATTTTTTTAGTTTCTTTGGAAAAAAAATATATTTTTTAGTTACTTTGGAAAAAAAAATATTTTTTTAGTTTCTTTGGGAAAAAAAATATTTTTTTAGTTACTTTGGAAAAAAAAAATATTTTTTTAGTTACTTTGGGAAAAAAAATATTTTTTTAGTTACTTTGGAAAAAAAAATATTTTTTTAGTTTCTTTGGAAAAAAAAATATTTTTTTAGTTACTTTGGAAAAAAAATTATTTTTTTAGTTACTTTGGAAAAAAAAAATTTTTTTTAGTTACTTTGGAAAAAAAAATATTTTTTTAGTTACTTTGGGAAAAAAAATATTTTTTTAGTTACTTTGGAAAAAAATTTTTTTTTTTAGTTACTTTGGAAAAAAAATATTTTTTTAGTTACTTTGGAAAAAAAAAATATTGTTTTAGTTACTTTGGAAAAAAAATATTTTTTTAGTTACTTTGGGAAAAAAAATATTTTTTTAGTTACTTTGGAAAAAAAAAATTTTTTTTAGTTACTTTGGAAAAAAAAATATTTTTTAGTTACTTTGGAAAAAAAAAATTTTTTTTAGTTTCTTTGGAAAAAAAATATTTTTTTAGTTACTTTGGGAAAAAAAATATTTTTTTAGTTTCTTTGGGAAAAAAAATATTTTTTTAGTTACTTTGGAAAAAAAATATATTTTTTTAGTTACTTTGGGAAAAAAAATATTTTTTTAGTTACTTTGGAAAAAAAAATATTTTTTTAGTTTCTTTGGAAAAAAAAATATCTTTTTAGTTACTTTGGAAAAAAAATTATTTTTTTAGTTACTTTGGAAAAAAAAATATTTTTTTAGTTAACTTTGGAAAAAAAAATATTTTTTTAGTTACTTTGGAAAAAAAAATTTTTTTTTAGTTACTTTGGAAAAAAAAATATTTTTTTAGTTACTTTGGAAAAAAAAATATTTTTTTAGTTTCTTTGGAAAAAAAAATATTTTTTTAGTTACTTTGGAAAAAAAAATATTTTTTTAGTTTCTTTGGAAAAAAAAATATTTTTTTAGTTACTTTGGAAAAAAAAATATTTTTTTAGTTACTTTGGAAAAAAAAATATTTTTTTAGTTACTTTGGAAAAAAAAATATTTTTTTAGTTACTTTGGAAAAAAAATATTTTTTTAGTTACTTTGGAAAAAAATTTTTTTTTTTAGTTACTTTGGAAAAAAAATTTTTTTTTAGTTACTTTGGAAAAAAAAAAATTTTTTTAGTTACTTTGGAAAAAAAATATTTTTTTAGTTACTTTGGAAAAAAAAATATTTTTTTAGTTACTTTGGAAAAAAAAATATTTTTTTAGTTACTTTGGAAAAAAAAATATTTTTTAGTTACTTTGGAAAAAAAAATATTTTTTTAGTTACTTTGGGAAAAAAAAATATTTTTTTAGTTACTTTGGAAAAAAAAATATTTTTTTAGTTTCTTTGGAAAATATTTTTTTTTTTTAGTTACTTTGGAAAAAAAAATATTTTTTTAGTTTCTTTGGAAAAAAAAAATATTTTTTTAGTTACTTTGGAAAAAAAAATATTTTTTTAGTTTCTTTGGAAAAAAAAAATATTTTTTTAGTTACTTTGGAAAAAAAAATATTTTTTTAGTTACTTTGGAAAAAAAAATATTTTTTTAGTTACTTTGGAAAAAAAAATATTTTTTTAGTTACTTTGGAAAAAAAAATATTTTTTTAGTTTCTTTGGAAAAAAAAATATTTTTTTAGTTACTTTGGGAAAAAAAATATTTTTTTAGTTACTTTGGAAAAAAAAATATTTTTTTAGTTACTTTGGGAAAAAAAATATTTTTTTAGTTACTTTGGAAAAAAAAATATTTTTTTAGTTACTTTGGAAAAAAAAATATTTTTTTAGTTACTTTGGAAAAAAAAATATTTTTTTAGTTACTTTGGAAAAAAAAATATTTTTTTAGTTACTTTGGAAAAAAAAATATTTTTTTAGTTACTTTGGAAAAAAAAATATTTTTTTAGTTACTTTGGAAAAAAAAATATTTTTTTAGTTACTTTGGAAAAAAATATATTTTTTAGTTACTTTGGAAAAAAAAATATTTTTTTAGTTTCTTTGGAAAAAAAATATATTTTTTAGTTACTTTGGAAAAAAAAATATTTTTTTAGTTTCTTTGGGAAAAAAAATATTTTTTTAGTTACTTTGGAAAAAAAAAATATTTTTTTAGTTACTTTGGGAAAAAAAATATTTTTTTAGTTACTTTGGAAAAAAAAATATTTTTTTAGTTTCTTTGGAAAAAAAAATATTTTTTTAGTTACTTTGGAAAAAAAATTATTTTTTTAGTTACTTTGGAAAAAAAAATTTTTTTTTAGTTACTTTGGAAAAAAAAATATTTTTTTAGTTACTTTGGGAAAAAAATATTTTTTTAGTTACTTTGGAAAAAAATTTTTTTTTTTAGTTACTTTGGAAAAAAAATATTTTTTTAGTTACTTTGGAAAAAAAAAATATTGTTTTAGTTACTTTGGAAAAAAAAATATTTTTTTAGTTACTTTGGGAAAAAAAATATTTTTTTAGTTACTTTGGAAAAAAAAATATTTTTTTAGTTACTTTGGAAAAAAATATATTTTTTAGTTACTTTGGAAAAAAAAATATTTTTTTAGTTTCTTTGGAAAAAAAATATATTTTTTAGTTACTTTGGAAAAAAAAATATTTTTTTAGTTTCTTTGGGAAAAAAAATATTTTTTTAGTTACTTTGGAAAAAAAAAATATTTTTTTAGTTACTTTGGGAAAAAAAATATTTTTTTAGTTACTTTGGAAAAAAAAATATTTTTTTAGTTTCTTTGGAAAAAAAAATATTTTTTTAGTTACTTTGGAAAAAAAATTATTTTTTTAGTTACTTTGGAAAAAAAAAATTTTTTTTAGTTACTTTGGAAAAAAAAATATTTTTTTAGTTACTTTGGGAAAAAAAATATTTTTTTAGTTACTTTGGAAAAAAAATTTTTTTTTTAGTTACTTTGGAAAAAAAATATTTTTTTAGTTACTTTGGAAAAAAAAAATATTGTTTTAGTTACTTTGGAAAAAAAAATATTTTTTTAGTTACTTTGGGAAAAAAAATATTTTTTTAGTTACTTTGGAAAAAAAAATATTTTTTTAGTTACTTTGGAAAAAAAAATATTTTTTAGTTACTTTGGAAAAAAAAAAAATTTTTTAGTTTCTTTGGAAAAAAAATATTTTTTTTAGTTACTTTGGGAAAAAAAATATTTTTTTAGTTTCTTTGGGAAAAAAAATATTTTTTTAGTTACTTTGGAAAAAAAAATATTTTTTTAGTTACTTTGGGAAAAAAAATATTTTTTTAGTTACTTTGGAAAAAAATATATTTTTTTAGTTACTTTGGGAAAAAAAATATTTTTTTAGTTACTTTGGAAAAAAAAAATATTTTTTTAGTTACTTTGGGAAAAAAAATATTTTTTTAGTTTCTTTGGAAAAAAAAATATTTTTTTAGTTTCTTTGGAAAAAAAAATATTTTTTTAGTTACTTTGGAAAAAAAATTATTTTTTTAGTTACTTTGGAAAAAAAAAATTTTTTTTAGTTACTTTGGAAAAAAAAATATTTTTTTAGTTACTTTGGGAAAAAAATATTTTTTTAGTTACTTTGGAAAAAAATTTTTTTTTTTAGTTACTTTGGAAAAAAAATATTTTTTTAGTTACTTTGGAAAAAAAAAATATTGTTTTAGTTACTTTGGAAAAAAAAATATTTTTTTAGTTACTTTGGGAAAAAAAATATTTTTTTAGTTACTTTGGAAAAAAAAATATTTTTTTAGTTACTTTGGAAAAAAATATATTTTTTAGTTACTTTGGAAAAAAAAATATTTTTTTAGTTTCTTTGGAAAAAAAATATATTTTTTAGTTACTTTGGAAAAAAAAATATTTTTTTAGTTTCTTTGGAAAAAAAAATATTTTTTTAGTTTCTTTGGAAAAAAATTTTTTTTTTTAGTTACTTTGGAAAAAAAAATATTTTTTTAGTTTCTTTGGGAAAAAAAATATTTTTTTAGTTACTTTGGAAAAAAAAATATTTTTTTAGTTACTTTGGGAAAAAAAATATTTTTTTAGTTACTTTGGAAAAAAAAATATTTTTTTAGTTTCTTTGGAAAAAAAAATATTTTTTTAGTTACTTTGGAAAAAAAAATATTTTTTTAGTTACTTTGGAAAAAAAAATATTTTTTTAGTTACTTTGGAAAAAAAAATATTTTTTTAGTTACTTTGGAAAAAAAAAAATTTTTTAGTTACTTTGGAAAATTTTTTTTTTTTTTAGTTACTTTGGAAAAAAAAATATTTTTTTAGTTACTTTGGAAAAAAAAATATTTTTTTAGTTACTTTGGAAAAAAAATATTTTTTTAGTTACTTTGGAAAAAAAAATATTTTTTTAGTTACTTTGGAAAAAAAAATATTTTTTTAGTTACTTTGGAAAAAAAAATATTTTTTAGTTACTTTGGAAAAAAAAATATTTTTTTAGTTACTTTGGGAAAAAAAATATTTTTTTAGTTACTTTGGAAAAAAAAATATTTTTTTAGTTTCTTTGGAAAATTTTTTTTTTTTTTAGTTACTTTGGAAAAAAAAATATTTTTTTAGTTTCTTTGGAAAAAAAAATATTTTTTTAGTTACTTTGGAAAAAAAAATATTTTTTTAGTTACTTTGGAAAAAAAAATATTTTTTTAGTTACTTTGGGAAAAAAAATATTTTTTTAGTTACTTTGGAAAAAAAATATTTTTTTAGTTTCTTTGGAAAAAAAAATATTTTTTTAGTTACTTTGGGAAAAAAAATATTTTTTTAGTTACTTTGGAAAAAAAAATATTTTTTTAGTTACTTTGGAAAAAAAAATATTTTTTTAGTTACTTTGGAAAAAAAAATATTTTTTTAGTTACTTTGGAAAAAAAAATATTTTTTTAGTTACTTTGGAAAAAAAAATATTTTTTTAGTTACTTTGGAAAAAAAAATATTTTTTTAGTTACTTTGGAAAAAAAAATATTTTTTTAGTTACTTTGGAAAAAAATATATTTTTTAGTTACTTTGGAAAAAAAAATATTTTTTTAGTTTCTTTGGAAAAAAAATATATTTTTTAGTTACTTTGGAAAAAAAAATATTTTTTTAGTTTCTTTGGGAAAAAAAATATTTTTTTAGTTACTTTGGAAAAAAAAAATATTTTTTTAGTTACTTTGGGAAAAAAAATATTTTTTTAGTTACTTTGGAAAAAAAAATATTTTTTTAGTTTCTTTGGGAAAAAAAATATTTTTTTAGTTACTTTGGAAAAAAAAATATTTTTTTAGTTTCTTTGGAAAAAAAAATATTTTTTTAGTTACTTTGGAAAAAAAAATATTTTTTTAGTTACTTTGGAAAAAAAAATATTTTTTTAGTTACTTTGGAAAAAAAAATATTTTTTTAGTTACTTTGGAAAAAAAAAATTTTTTTAGTTACTTTGGAAAATTTTTTTTTTTTTTAGTTACTTTGGAAAAAAAAATATTTTTTTAGTTACTTTGGAAAAAAAAATATTTTTTTAGTTACTTTGGAAAAAAAATATTTTTTTAGTTACTTTGGAAAAAAAAATATTTTTTTAGTTACTTTGGAAAAAAAAATATTTTTTTAGTTACTTTGGAAAAAAAAATATTTTTTAGTTACTTTGGAAAAAAAAATATTTTTTTAGTTACTTTGGGAAAAAAAATATTTTTTTAGTTACTTTGGAAAAAAAAATATTTTTTTAGTTTCTTTGGAAAATTTTTTTTTTTTTTAGTTACTTTGGAAAAAAAAATATTTTTTTAGTTTCTTTGGAAAAAAAAATATTTTTTTAGTTACTTTGGAAAAAAAAATATTTTTTTAGTTACTTTGGAAAAAAAAATATTTTTTTAGTTACTTTGGGAAAAAAAATATTTTTTTAGTTACTTTGGAAAAAAAATATTTTTTTAGTTTCTTTGGAAAAAAAAATATTTTTTTAGTTACTTTGGGAAAAAAAATATTTTTTTAGTTACTTTGGAAAAAAAAATATTTTTTTAGTTACTTTGGAAAAAAAAATATTTTTTTAGTTACTTTGGAAAAAAAAATATTTTTTTAGTTACTTTGGAAAAAAAAATATTTTTTTAGTTACTTTGGAAAAAAAAATATTTTTTTAGTTACTTTGGAAAAAAAAATATTTTTTTAGTTACTTTGGAAAAAAAAATATTTTTTTAGTTACTTTGGAAAAAAATATATTTTTTAGTTACTTTGGAAAAAAAAATATTTTTTTAGTTTCTTTGGAAAAAAAATATATTTTTTAGTTACTTTGGAAAAAAAAATATTTTTTTAGTTTCTTTGGGAAAAAAAATATTTTTTTAGTTACTTTGGAAAAAAAAAATATTTTTTTAGTTACTTTGGGAAAAAAAATATTTTTTTAGTTACTTTGGAAAAAAAAATATTTTTTTAGTTTCTTTGGAAAAAAAAATATTTTTTTAGTTACTTTGGAAAAAAAATTATTTTTTTAGTTACTTTGGAAAAAAAAAATTTTTTTTAGTTACTTTGGAAAAAAAAATATTTTTTTAGTTACTTTGGGAAAAAAAATATTTTTTTAGTTACTTTGGAAAAAAATTTTTTTTTTTAGTTACTTTGGAAAAAAAATATTTTTTTAGTTACTTTGGAAAAAAAAAATATTGTTTTAGTTACTTTGGAAAAAAAATATTTTTTTAGTTACTTTGGGAAAAAAAATATTTTTTTAGTTACTTTGGAAAAAAAAAATTTTTTTTAGTTACTTTGGAAAAAAAAATATTTTTTAGTTACTTTGGAAAAAAAAAATTTTTTTTAGTTTCTTTGGAAAAAAAATATTTTTTTTAGTTACTTTGGGAAAAAAAATATTTTTTTAGTTTCTTTGGGAAAAAAAATATTTTTTTAGTTACTTTGGAAAAAAAATATATTTTTTTAGTTACTTTGGGAAAAAAAATATTTTTTTAGTTACTTTGGAAAAAAAAATATTTTTTTAGTTTCTTTGGAAAAAAAAATATCTTTTTAGTTACTTTGGAAAAAAAATTATTTTTTTAGTTACTTTGGAAAAAAAAATATTTTTTTAGTTAACTTTGGAAAAAAAAATATTTTTTTAGTTACTTTGGAAAAAAAAATTTTTTTTTAGTTACTTTGGAAAAAAAAATATTTTTTTAGTTACTTTGGAAAAAAAAATATTTTTTTAGTTTCTTTGGAAAAAAAAATATTTTTTTAGTTACTTTGGAAAAAAAAATATTTTTTTAGTTTCTTTGGAAAAAAAAATATTTTTTTAGTTACTTTGGAAAAAAAAATATTTTTTTAGTTACTTTGGAAAAAAAAATATTTTTTTAGTTACTTTGGAAAAAAAAATATTTTTTTAGTTACTTTGGAAAAAAAATATTTTTTTAGTTACTTTGGAAAAAATTTTTTTTTTTTAGTTACTTTGGAAAAAAAAATATTTTTTTAGTTACTTTGGAAAAAAAAATTTTTTTTAGTTACTTTGGAAAAAAAATTTTTTTTTAGTTACTTTGGAAAAAAAAATATTTTTTTAGTTACTTTGGAAAAAAAAATATTTTTTTAGTTACTTTGGAAAAAAAAATATTTTTTAGTTACTTTGGAAAAAAAAATATTTTTTTAGTTACTTTGGGAAAAAAAATATTTTTTTAGTTACTTTGGAAAAAAAAATATTTTTTTAGTTTCTTTGGAAAATATTTTTTTTTTTTAGTTACTTTGGAAAAAAAAATATTTTTTTAGTTTCTTTGGGAAAAAAAAATATTTTTTTAGTTACTTTGGAAAAAAAAATATTTTTTTAGTTTCTTTGGAAAAAAAAAATATTTTTTTAGTTACTTTGGAAAAAAAAATATTTTTTTAGTTACTTTGGAAAAAAAAATATTTTTTTAGTTACTTTGGAAAAAAAAATATTTTTTTAGTTACTTTGGAAAAAAAAATATTTTTTTAGTTTCTTTGGAAAAAAAAATATTTTTTTAGTTACTTTGGGAAAAAAAATATTTTTTTAGTTACTTTGGAAAAAAAAATATTTTTTTAGTTACTTTGGGAAAAAAAATATTTTTTTAGTTACTTTGGAAAAAAAAATATTTTTTTAGTTACTTTGGAAAAAAAAATATTTTTTTAGTTACTTTGGAAAAAAAAATATTTTTTTAGTTACTTTGGAAAAAAAAATATTTTTTTAGTTACTTTGGAAAAAAAAATATTTTTTTAGTTACTTTGGAAAAAAAAATATTTTTTTAGTTACTTTGGAAAAAAAAATATTTTTTTAGTTACTTTGGAAAAAAATATATTTTTTAGTTACTTTGGAAAAAAAAATATTTTTTTAGTTTCTTTGGAAAAAAAATATATTTTTTAGTTACTTTGGAAAAAAAAATATTTTTTTAGTTTCTTTGGGAAAAAAAATATTTTTTTAGTTACTTTGGAAAAAAAAAATATTTTTTTAGTTACTTTGGGAAAAAAAATATTTTTTTAGTTACTTTGGAAAAAAAAATATTTTTTTAGTTTCTTTGGAAAAAAAAATATTTTTTTAGTTACTTTGGAAAAAAAATTATTTTTTTAGTTACTTTGGAAAAAAAAATTTTTTTTTAGTTACTTTGGAAAAAAAAATATTTTTTTAGTTACTTTGGGAAAAAAATATTTTTTTAGTTACTTTGGAAAAAAATTTTTTTTTTTAGTTACTTTGGAAAAAAAATATTTTTTTAGTTACTTTGGAAAAAAAAAATATTGTTTTAGTTACTTTGGAAAAAAAAATATTTTTTTAGTTACTTTGGGAAAAAAAATATTTTTTTAGTTACTTTGGAAAAAAAAATATTTTTTTAGTTACTTTGGAAAAAAATATATTTTTTAGTTACTTTGGAAAAAAAAATATTTTTTTAGTTTCTTTGGAAAAAAAATATATTTTTTAGTTACTTTGGAAAAAAAAATATTTTTTTAGTTTCTTTGGGAAAAAAAATATTTTTTTAGTTACTTTGGAAAAAAAAAATATTTTTTTAGTTACTTTGGGAAAAAAAATATTTTTTTAGTTACTTTGGAAAAAAAAATATTTTTTTAGTTTCTTTGGAAAAAAAAATATTTTTTTAGTTACTTTGGAAAAAAAATTATTTTTTTAGTTACTTTGGAAAAAAAAAATTTTTTTTAGTTACTTTGGAAAAAAAAATATTTTTTTAGTTACTTTGGGAAAAAAAATATTTTTTTAGTTACTTTGGAAAAAAAATTTTTTTTTTAGTTACTTTGGAAAAAAAATATTTTTTTAGTTACTTTGGAAAAAAAAAATATTGTTTTAGTTACTTTGGAAAAAAAAATATTTTTTTAGTTACTTTGGGAAAAAAAATATTTTTTTAGTTACTTTGGAAAAAAAAATATTTTTTTAGTTACTTTGGAAAAAAAAATATTTTTTAGTTACTTTGGAAAAAAAAAAAATTTTTTAGTTTCTTTGGAAAAAAAATATTTTTTTTAGTTACTTTGGGAAAAAAAATATTTTTTTAGTTTCTTTGGGAAAAAAAATATTTTTTTAGTTACTTTGGAAAAAAAAATATTTTTTTAGTTACTTTGGGAAAAAAAATATTTTTTTAGTTACTTTGGAAAAAAATATATTTTTTTAGTTACTTTGGGAAAAAAAATATTTTTTTAGTTACTTTGGAAAAAAAAAATATTTTTTTAGTTACTTTGGGAAAAAAAATATTTTTTTAGTTTCTTTGGAAAAAAAAATATTTTTTTAGTTTCTTTGGAAAAAAAAAAATTTTTTTAGTTACTTTGGAAAAAAAATTATTTTTTTAGTTACTTTGGAAAAAAAAAATTTTTTTTAGTTACTTTGGAAAAAAAAATATTTTTTTAGTTACTTTGGGAAAAAAATATTTTTTTAGTTACTTTGGAAAAAAATTTTTTTTTTTAGTTACTTTGGAAAAAAAATATTTTTTTAGTTACTTTGGAAAAAAAAAATATTGTTTTAGTTACTTTGGAAAAAAAAATATTTTTTTAGTTACTTTGGGAAAAAAAATATTTTTTTAGTTACTTTGGAAAAAAAAATATTTTTTTAGTTACTTTGGAAAAAAATATATTTTTTAGTTACTTTGGAAAAAAAAATATTTTTTTAGTTTCTTTGGAAAAAAAATATATTTTTTAGTTACTTTGGAAAAAAAAATATTTTTTTAGTTTCTTTGGGAAAAAAAATATTTTTTTAGTTACTTTGGAAAAAAAAAATATTTTTTTAGTTACTTTGGGAAAAAAAAAATTTTTTTAGTTACTTTGGAAAAAAAAATATTTTTTTAGTTTCTTTGGAAAAAAAAATATTTTTTTAGTTACTTTGGAAAAAAAATTATTTTTTTAGTTACTTTGGAAAAAAAAAATTTTTTTTAGTTACTTTGGAAAAAAAAATATTTTTTTAGTTACTTTGGGAAAAAAATATTTTTTTAGTTACTTTGGAAAAAAAAATTTTTTTTTAGTTACTTTGGAAAAAAAATATTTTTTTAGTTACTTTGGAAAAAAAAAATATTGTTTTAGTTACTTTGGAAAAAAAAATATTTTTTTAGTTACTTTGGGAAAAAAAATATTTTTTTAGTTACTTTGGAAAAAAAAATATTTTTTTAGTTACTTTGGAAAAAAAAATATTTTTTAGTTACTTTGGAAAAAAAAAATTTTTTTTAGTTTCTTTGGAAAAAAAATATTTTTTTTAGTTACTTTGGGAAAAAAAATATTTTTTTAGTTTCTTTGGGAAAAAAAATATTTTTTTAGTTACTTTGGAAAAAAAATATTTTTTTAGTTACTTTGGGAAAAAAAATATTTTTTTAGTTACTTTGGAAAAAAATATATTTTTTTAGTTTCTTTGGAAAAAAAAATATCTTTTTAGTTACTTTGGAAAAAAAATTATTTTTTTAGTTACTTTGGAAAAAAAAATATTTTTTTAGTTAACTTTGGAAAAAAAAATATTTTTTTAGTTACTTTGGGAAAAAAATATTTTTTTAGTTACTTTGGAAAAAAAAATATTTTTTTAGTTACTTTGGAAAAAAAAATATTTTTTTAGTTTCTTTGGAAAAAAAAATTTTTTTTAGTTACTTTGGGAAAAAAAATATTTTTTTAGTTACTTTGGAAAAAAAAATATTTTTTTAGTTACTTTGGAAAAAAAAATATTTTTTTAGTTACTTTGGAAAAAAAAAAATTTTTTAGTTACTTTGGAAAAAAAAAAATTTTTTTAGGTACTTTGGAAAAAAAAATATTTTTTTAGTTACTTTGGAAAAAAAAATATTTTTTTAGTTACTTTGGAAAAAAAAATATTTTTTTAGTTACTTTGGAAAAAAAAATATTTTTTTAGTTTCTTTGGGAAAAAAAATATTTTTTTAGTTACTTTGGAAAAAAAAATATTTTTTTAGTTACTTTGGAAAAAAAAATATTTTTTTAGTTACTTTGGAAAAAAAAATATTTTTTTAGTTACTTTGGAAAAAAAAAAATTTTTTTAGTTACTTTGGAAAAAAAAATATTTTTTTAGTTACTTTGGAAAAAAAAATTTTTTTAGTTACTTTGGAAAAAAAAAATTTTTTTTAGTTACTTTGGAATAAAAAAATTTTTTTTAGTTACTTTGGAAAAAAAAATATTTTTTTAGTTACTTTGGAAAAAAAATATTTTTTTAGTTACTTTGGAAAAAAAAATATTTTTTTAGTTACTTTGGAAAAAAAAATATTTTTTTAGTTACTTTGGAAAAAAAAATATTTTTTAGTTACTTTGGAAAAAAAAATATTTTTTTAGTTACTTTGGGAAAAAAAATATTTTTTTAGTTACTTTGGAAAAAAAAATATTTTTTTAGTTTCTTTGGAAATTTTTTTTTTTTTTTAGTTACTTTGGAAAAAAAAATATTTTTTTAGTTTCTTTGGAAAAAAAAATATTTTTTTAGTTACTTTGGAAAAAAAAATATTTTTTTAGTTACTTTGGAAAAAAAAATATTTTTTTAGTTACTTTGGAAAAAAAAATATTTTTTTAGTTACTTTGGAAAAAAAAATATTTTTTTAGTTTCTTTGGAAAACAAAATATTTTTTTAGTTACTTTGGGAAAAAAAATATTTTTTTAGTTACTTTGGAAAAAAAAATATTTTTTTAGTTACTTTGGAAAAAAAAATATTTTTTTAGTTACTTTGGAAAAAAAAATATTTTTTTAGTTACTTTGGAAAAAAAAATATTTTTTTAGTTACTTTGGAAAAAAAAATATTTTTTTAGTTACTTTGGAAAAAAAAATATTTTTTTAGTTACTTTGGAAAAAAAAATATTTTTTTAGTTACTTTGGAAAAAAATATATTTTTTAGTTACTTTGGAAAAAAAAATATTTTTTTAGTTTCTTTGGAAAAAAAATATATTTTTTAGTTACTTTGGAAAAAAAAATATTTTTTTAGTTTCTTTGGGAAAAAAAATATTTTTTTAGTTACTTTGGAAAAAAAAAATATTTTTTTAGTTACTTTGGGAAAAAAAATATTTTTTTAGTTACTTTGGAAAAAAAAATATTTTTTTAGTTTCTTTGGAAAAAAAAATATTTTTTTAGTTACTTTGGAAAAAAAATTATTTTTTTAGTTACTTTGGAAAAAAAAATTTTTTTTTAGTTACTTTGGAAAAAAAAATATTTTTTTAGTTACTTTGGAAAAAAAAATATTTTTTTAGTTACTTTGGAAAAAAAAATATTTTTTTAGTTTCTTTGGAAAAAAAAATATTTTTTTAGTTTCTTTGGAAAAAATTTTTTTTTTTTAGTTACTTTGGAAAAAAAAATATTTTTTTAGTTTCTTTGGGAAAAAAAATTTTTTTTTAGTTACTTTGGAAAAAAAAATATTTTTTTAGTTACTTTGGAAAAAAAAATATTTTTTTAGTTACTTTGGAAAAAAAAATATTTTTTTAGTTACTTTGGAAAAAAAAAAATTTTTTTAGTTACTTTGGAAAAAAAAATATTTTTTTAGTTACTTTGGAAAAAAAATATTTTTTTAGTTACTTTGGAAAAAAAAAATTTTTTTTAGTTACTTTGGAAAAAAAAAATTTTTTTAGTTACTTTGGGAAAAAAAATATTTTTTTAGTTACTTTGGAAAAAAAATATTTTTTTAGTTACTTTGGAAAAAAAAATATTTTTTTAGTTACTTTGGAAAAAAAAATATTTTTTTAGTTACTTTGGAAAAAAAAATATTTTTTAGTTACTTTGGAAAAAAAAATATTTTTTTAGTTACTTTGGGAAAAAAAATATTTTTTTAGTTACTTTGGAAAAAAAAAAATTTTTTTAGTTTCTTTGGAAAATTTTTTTTTTTTTTAGTTACTTTGGAAAAAAAAATATTTTTTTAGTTTCTTTGGAAAAAAAAATATTTTTTTAGTTACTTTGGAAAAAAAAATATTTTTTTAGTTACTTTGGAAAAAAAAATATTTTTTTAGTTACTTTGGAAAAAAAAATATTTTTTTAGTTACTTTGGAAAAAAAAATATTTTTTTAGTTTCTTTGGAAAAAAAAATATTTTTTTAGTTACTTTGGGAAAAAAAATATTTTTTTAGTTACTTTGGAAAAAAAAATATTTTTTTAGTTACTTTGGAAAAAAAAATATTTTTTTAGTTACTTTGGAAAAAAAAATATTTTTTTAGTTACTTTGGAAAAAAAAATATTTTTTTAGTTACTTTGGAAAAAAAAATATTTTTTTAGTTACTTTGGAAAAAAAAATATTTTTTTAGTTACTTTGGAAAAAAAAATATTTTTTTAGTTACTTTGGAAAAAAATATATTTTTTAGTTACTTTGGAAAAAAAAATATTTTTTTAGTTTCTTTGGAAAAAAAATATATTTTTTAGTTACTTTGGAAAAAAAAATATTTTTTTAGTTTCTTTGGGAAAAAAAATATTTTTTTAGTTACTTTGGAAAAAAAAAATATTTTTTTAGTTACTTTGGGAAAAAAAATATTTTTTTAGTTACTTTGGAAAAAAAAATATTTTTTTAGTTTCTTTGGAAAAAAAAATATTTTTTTAGTTACTTTGGAAAAAAAATTATTTTTTTAGTTACTTTGGAAAAAAAAAATTTTTTTTAGTTACTTTGGAAAAAAAAATATTTTTTTAGTTACTTTGGGAAAAAAAATATTTTTTTAGTTACTTTGGAAAAAATTTTTTTTTTTTAGTTACTTTGGAAAAAAAATATTTTTTTAGTTACTTTGGAAAAAAAAAATATTGTTTTAGTTACTTTGGAAAAAAATATATTTTTTTAGTTACTTTGGGAAAAAAAATATTTTTTTAGTTACTTTGGAAAAAAAAATATTTTTTTAGTTACTTTGGAAAAAAAAATATTTTTTAGTTACTTTGGAAAAAAATTTTTTTTTTTAGTTTCTTTGGAAAAAAAATATTTTTTTTAGTTACTTTGGGAAAAAAAATATTTTTTTAGTTTCTTTGGGAAAAAAAATATTTTTTTAGTTACTTTGGAAAAAAAAAATATTTTTTTAGTTACTTTGGGAAAAAAAATATTTTTTTAGTTACTTTGGAAAAAAAAATATTTTTTTAGTTTCTTTGGAAAAAAAAATATCTTTTTAGTTACTTTGGAAAAAAAATTATTTTTTTAGTTACTTTGGAAAAAAAAATATTTTTTTAGTTAACTTTGGAAAAAAAAATATTTTTTTAGTTACTTTGGAAAAAAAAATATTTTTTTAGTTACTTTGGAAAAAAAAATATTTTTTTAGTTACTTTGGAAAAAAAAATATTTTTTTAGTTACTTTGGAAAAAAAAATATTTTTTTAGTTACTTTGGAAAAAAAAATATTTTTTAGTTACTTTGGAAAAAAAAATATTTTTTTAGTTTCTTTGGAAAAAAAATATTTTTTTTAGTTACTTTGGGAAAAAAAATATTTTTTTAGTTTCTTTGGGAAAAAAAATATTTTTTTAGTTACTTTGGAAAAAAATAATATTTTTTTAGTTACTTTGGGAAAAAAAATATTTTTTTAGTTACTTTGGAAAAAAAAAATTTTTTTAGTTTCTTTGGAAAAAAAAATATTTTTTTAGTTACTTTGGAAAAAAAATTATTTTTTTAGTTACTTTGGAAAAAAAAATATTTTTTTAGTTAACTTTGGAAAAAAAAATATTTTTTTAGTTACTTTGGAAAAAAAAATATTTTTTTAGTTACTTTGGGAAAAAAAATATTTTTTTAGTTACTTTGGAAAAAAAAATATTTTTTTAGTTACTTTGGAAAAAAAAATATTTTTTTAGTTACTTTGGAAAAAAAAATATTTTTTTAGTTACTTTGGAAAAAAATATATTTTTTTAGTTACTTTGGAAAAAAAAATATTTTTTTAGTTACTTTGGAAAAAAAAATATTTTTTAGTTACTTTGGAAAAAAAAATATTTTTTTAGTTTCTTTGGAAAAATTTTTTTTTTTTTAGTTACTTTGGGAAAAAAAATATTTTTTTAGTTTCTTTGGGAAAAAAAATATTTTTTTAGTTACTTTGGAAAAAAAAATATTTTTTTAGTTACTTTGGAAAAAAAATATTTTTTTAGTTACTTTGGAAAAAAAAATATTTTTTTAGTTACTTTGGAAAAAAAAATATTTTTTTAGTTACTTTGGAAAAAAAAATATTTTTTTAGTTACTTTGGAAAAAAAAATATTTTTTTAGTTACTTTGGAAAAAAAAATATTTTTTTAGTTACTTTGGGAAAAAAAATATTTTTTTAGTTACTTTGGAAAAAAAAATATTTTTTAGTTACTTTGGAAAAAAAATATTTTTTTAGTTTCTTTGGAAAAAATTTTTTTTTTTTAGTTACTTTGGAAAAAAAAATATTTTTTTAGTTTCTTTGGGAAAAAAAATATTTTTTTAGTTACTTTGGAAAAAAAAATATTTTTTTAGTTACTTTGGAAAAATAAAAAATTTTTTAGTTACTTTGGAAAAAAAAATATTTTTTTAGTTTCTTTGGAAAAAAAAATATTTTTTTAGTTACTTTGGAAAAAAAAATATTTTTTTAGTTACTTTGGGAAAAAAAATATTTTTTTAGTTACTTTGGAAAAAAAAATATTTTTTTAGTTACTTTGGAAAAAAATATATTTTTTAGTTACTTTGGAAAAAAAAATATTTTTTTAGTTTCTTTGGAAAAAAAATATTTTTTTTAGTTACTTTGGGAAAAAAAATATTTTTTTAGTTTCTTTGGGAAAAAAAATATTTTTTTAGTTACTTTGGAAAAAAAAAATATTTTTTTAGTTACTTTGGGAAAAAATATTTTTTTTTAGTTACTTTGGAAAAAAAAATATTTTTTTAGTTTCTTTGGAAAAAAAAATATTTTTTTAGTTACTTTGGAAAAAAAAATATTTTTTTAGTTACTTTGGAAAAAAAATATTTTTTAGTTACTTTGGAAAAAAAAATATTTTTTTAGTTTCTTTGGAAAAAAAATATTTTTTTTAGTTACTTTGGGAAAAAAAATATTTTTTTAGTTTCTTTGGGAAAAAAAATATTTTTTTAGTTACTTTGGAAAAAAAAAATATTTTTTTAGTTACTTTGGGAAAAAAAATATTTTTTTAGTTACTTTGGAAAAAAAATTATTTTTTTAGTTACTTTGGAAAAAAAAATATTTTTTTAGTTAACTTTGGAAAAAAAAATATTTTTTTAGTTACTTTGGAAAAAAAAATATTTTTTTAGTTACTTTGGAAAAAAAATATTTTTTTAGTTACTTTGGAAAAAAAAATATTGTTTTAGTTACTTTGGAAAAAAAAAATATTTTTTTAGTTACTTTGGGAAAAAATATATTTTTTTAGTTACTTTGGAAAAAAAAATATTTTTTTAGTTTCTTTGGAAAAAAAAATATTTTTTTAGTTACTTTGGAAAAAAAAATATTTTTTTAGTTTCTTTGGAAAATTTTTTTTTTTTTTAGTTACTTTGGGAAAAAAAATATTTTTTTAGTTTCTTTGGGAAAAAAAATATTTTTTTAGTTACTTTGGAAAAAAAAATATTTTTTTAGTTACTTTGGAAAAAAAATATTTTTTTAGTTACTTTGGAAAAAAAAATATTTTTTTAGTTACTTTGGAAAAAAAAATATTTTTTTAGTTACTTTGGAAAAAAAAATATTTTTTTAGTTACTTTGGAAAAAAAAATATTTTTTTAGTTACTTTGGAAAAAAAAATATTTTTTTAGTTACTTTGGGAAAAAAAATATTTTTTTAGTTACTTTGGAAAAAAAAATATTTTTTAGTTACTTTGGAAAAAAAATATTTTTTTAGTTTCTTTGGAAAAAAATTTTTTTTTTTAGTTACTTTGGAAAAAAAAATATTTTTTTAGTTTCTTTGGGAAAAAAAATATTTTTTTAGTTACTTTGGAAAAAAAAATATTTTTTTAGTTACTTTGGAAAAATAAATTTTTTTTTAGTTACTTTGGAAAAAAAAATATTTTTTTAGTTTCTTTGAAAAAAAAATATTTTTTTAGTTACTTTGGAAAAAAAAATATTTTTTTAGTTACTTTGGAAAAAAAAATATTTTTTTAGTTACTTTGGAAAAAAATATATTTTTTTAGTTACTTTGGAAAAAAATATATTTTTTTAGTTACTTTGGAAAAAAATATATTTTTTTAGTTACTTTGGAAAAAAAATATTTTTTTAGTTACTTTGGAAAAAAAAAATATTTTTTTAGTTACTTTGGAAAAAAAATATTTTTTTAGTTACTTTGGAAAAAAAAATATTTTTTTAGTTACTTTGGAAAAAAAATATTTTTTTAGTTTCTTTGGAAAAAAAAATATTTTTTTAGTTACTTTGGAAAAAAAAATATTTTTTTAGTTACTTTGGAAAAAAAATATTTTTTTAGTTACTTTGGAAAAAAAAATATTTTTTTAGTTACTTTGGAAAAAAAAATATTTTTTTAGTGACTTTGGAAAAAAAAATATTTTTTTAGTTACTTTGGAAAAAAAAAAATTTTTTTAGTTACTTTGGAAAAAAAAAATATTTTTTTAGTTACTTTGGAAAAAAAAAAATTTTTTAGTTACTTTGGAAAAAAAATATTTTTTTAGTTACTTTGGAAAAAAAAATATTTTTTTAGTTACTTTGGAAAAAAAAATATTTTTTTAGTTACTTTGGAAAAAAAAATATTTTTTTAGTTACTTTGGAAAAAAAATATTTTTTTAGTTACTTTGGAAAAAAAAATATTTTTTTAGTTACTTTGGAAAAAAAAATATTTTTTTAGTTACTTTGAAAAAAAAATATTTTTTTAGTTACTTTGGAAAAAAAAATATTTTTTTAGTTACTTTGGAAAAAAAATATTTTTTTAGTTACTTTGGAAAAAAAAATATTTTTTTAGTTACTTTGGAAAAAAATATATTTTTTAGTTACTTTGGAAAAAAAATATTTTTTAGTTTCTTTGGAAAAAAAATATATTTTTTAGTTACTTTGGAAAAAAAAATATTTTTTTAGTTTCTTTGGGAAAAAAAATATTTTTTTAGTTACTTTGGAAAAAAAAAATATTTTTTTAGTTACTTTGGGAAAAAAATATTTTTTTAGTTACTTTGGAAAAAAAAAATATTTTTTTAGTTTCTTTGGAAAAAAAAATATTTTTTTAGTTACTTTGGAAAAAAAAATATTTTTTTAGTTACTTTGGAAAAAAAAATATTTTTTTAGTTACTTTGGAAAAAAAAATATTTTTTTAGTTACTTTGGAAAAAAAAAATATTTTTTTAGTTACTTTGGAAAAAAATATATTTTTTTAGTTACTTTGGAAAAAATATATTTTTTTAGTTACTTTGGAAAAAAAAATATTTTTTTAGTTACTTTGGAAAAAAAAATATTTTTTTAGTTACTTTGGAAAAAAAATATATTTTTTAGTTACTTTGGAAAAAAAAATATTTTTTTAGTTTCTTTGGGAAAAAAAATATTTTTTTAGTTACTTTGGAAAAAAAAAATATTTTTTTAGTTACTTTGGGAAAAAAAATATTTTTTTAGTTACTTTGGAAAAAAAAATATTTTTTTTAGTTTCTTTGGAAAAAAAAATATTTTTTTAGTTACTTTGGAAAAAAAATTATTTTTTTAGTTACTTTGGAAAAAAAATTTTTTTTTAGTTACTTTGGAAAAAAAAATATTTTTTTAGTTAACTTTGGAAAAAAAATATTTTTTTAGTTACTTTGGAAAAAAAAATATTTTTTTAGTTACTTTGGAAAAAAAAATATTTTTTTAGTTACTTTGGAAAAAAAAATATTTTTTTAGTTTCTTTGGAAAAAAAAAATTTTTTTTAGTTACTTTGGGAAAAAAAATATTTTTTTAGTTACTTTGGAAAAAAAAATATTTTTTTAGTTACTTTGGAAAAAAAAATATTTTTTTAGTTACTTTGGAAAAAAAAAATTTTTTTTAGTTACTTTGGAAAAAAAAATATTTTTTTAGGTACTTTGGAAAAAAAAATATTTTTTAGTTACTTGGAAAAAAAATATTTTTTTAGTTACTTTGGAAAAAAAAATATTTTTTTAGTTTCTTTGGAAAAAAAAATATTTTTTAGTTTCTTTGGAAAAAAAATTTTTTTTTTAGTTACTTTGGAAAAAAAAATATTTTTTTAGTTTCTTTGGGAAAAAAAATATTTTTTTAGTTACTTTGGAAAAAAAAATATTTTTTTAGTTACTTTGGAAAAAAAAATATTTTTTTAGTTACTTTGGAAAAAAAAATATTTTTTTAGTTACTTTGGAAAAAAAAAAAATTTTTTAGTTACTTTGGAAAAAAAAATATTTTTTTAGTTACTTTGGAAAAAAAATATTTTTTTAGTTACTTTGGAAAAAAAATTTTTTTTTTAGTTACTTTGGAAAAAAAATATTTTTTTAGTTACTTTGGAAAAAAAAATATTTTTTTAGTTACTTTGGAAAAAAAAATATTTTTTTAGTTACTTTGGAAAAAAAAAATTTTTTTTAGTTACTTTGGAAAAAAAAATATTTTTTTAGGTACTTTGGAAAAAAAAATATTTTTTTAGTTACTTTGGAAAAAAAAATATTTTTTTTAGTTACTTTGGAAAAAAAAATATTTTTTTTAGTTTCTTTGGAAAAAAAATATTTTTTTAGTTTCTTTGGAAAAAAAATTTTTTTTTTAGTTACTTTGGAAAAAAAAATATTTTTTTAGTTTCTTTGGGAAAAAAATATTTTTTTAGTTACTTTGGAAAAAAAAATATTTTTTTTAGTTACTTTGGAAAAAAAAATATTTTTTTAGTTACTTTGGAAAAAAAAATATTTTTTTAGTTACTTTGGAGAAAAAAAATTTTTTTTAGTTACTTTGGAAAAAAAAATATTTTTTAGTTACTTTGGAAAAAAAAATATTTTTTTAGTTACTTTGGAAAAAAAATTTTTTTTTAGTTACTTTGGAAAAAAAAAATATTTTTTTAGTTACTTTGGGAAAAAAAATATTTTTTTAGTTACTTTGGAAAAAAAATATTTTTTAGTTACTTTGGAAAAAAAAATATTTTTTTAGTTACTTTGGAAAAAAAAATATTTTTTTAGTTACTTTGGAAAAAAAAATATTTTTTAGTTACTTTGGAAAAAAAAAATATTTTTTTAGTTACTTTGGGAAAAAAAATATTTTTTTAGTTACTTTGGAAAAAAAAAATTTTTTTAGTTTCTTTGGAAAATTTTTTTTTTTTTTAGTTACTTTGGAAAAAAAAATATTTTTTTAGTTTCTTTGGAAAAAAAAATATTTTTTTAGTTACTTTGGAAAAAAAAATATTTTTTTAGTTACTTTGGAAAAAAAAAATATTTTTTTAGTTACTTTGGAAAAAAAAATATTTTTTTAGTTACTTTGGAAAAAAAAATATTTTTTAGTTTCTTTGGAAAAAAAAATATTTTTTTAGTTACTTTGGGAAAAAAAATATTTTTTTAGTTACTTTGGAAAAAAAAATATTTTTTTAGTTACTTTGGAAAAAAAAATATTTTTTTAGTTACTTTGGAAAAAAAAATATTTTTTAGTTACTTTGGAAAAAAAAATATTTTTTTAGTTACTTTGGAAAAAAAATATTTTTTTAGTTACTTTGGAAAAAAAAATATTTTTTTAGTTACTTTGGAAAAAAAAATATTTTTTTAGTTACTTTGGAAAAAAATATATTTTTTAGTTACTTTGGAAAAAAAAATATTTTTTTAGTTTCTTTGGAAAAAAAATATATTTTTTAGTTACTTTGGAAAAAAAAATATTTTTTTAGTTTCTTTGGGAAAAAAAATATTTTTTTAGTTACTTTGGAAAAAAAAAATATTTTTTTAGTTACTTTGGGAAAAAAAAATATTTTTTAGTTACTTTGGAAAAAAACTATTTTTTTAGTTTCTTTGGAAAAAAAAATATTTTTTTAGTTACTTTGGAAAAAAAATTATTTTTTTAGTTACTTTGGAAAAAAAAAATTTTTTTTAGTTACTTTGGAAAAAAAAATATTTTTTTAGTTACTTTGGGAAAAAAAATATTTTTTTAGTTACTTTGGAAAAAAAAATATTTTTTTAGTTACTTTGGAAAAAAAAAATATTTTTTAGTTACTTTGGAAAAAAAAATTTTTTTTTAGTTTCTTTGGAAAAAAAATATTTTTTTTAGTTACTTTGGGAAAAAAAATATTTTTTTAGTTTCTTTGGGAAAAAAAATATTTTTTTAGTTACTTTGGAAAAAAAAAATATTTTTTTAGTTACTTTGGGAAAAAAAATATTTTTTTAGTTACTTTGGAAAAAAAATATTTTTTTAGTTTCTTTGGAAAAAAAAATATCTTTTTAGTTACTTTGGAAAAAAAATTATTTTTTTTAGTTACTTTGGAAAAAAAAATATTTTTTTAGTTAACTTTGGAAAAAAAAATATTTTTTTAGTTACTTTGGAAAAAAAAATATTTTTTTAGTTACTTTGGAAAAAAAAATATTTTTTTAGTTACTTTGGAAAAAAAAATATTTTTTTAGTTACTTTGGAAAAAAAAATATTTTTTTAGTTACTTTGGAAAAAAAAATATTTTTTAGTTACTTTGGAAAAAAAAATATTTTTTTAGTTTCTTTGGAAAAAAAATATTTTTTTTAGTTACTTTGGGAAAAAAAATATTTTTTTAGTTTCTTTGGGAAAAAAAATATTTTTTTAGTTACTTTGGAAAAAAATAATATTTTTTAGTTACTTTGGGAAAAAAAATATTTTTTTAGTTACTTTGGAAAAAAAAAATTTTTTTTAGTTTCTTTGGAAAAAAAAATATTTTTTTAGTTACTTTGGAAAAAAATTATTTTTTTAGTTACTTTGGAAAAAAAAATATTTTTTTAGCTAACTTTGGAAAAAAAAATATTTTTTTAGTTACTTTGGAAAAAAAAATATTTTTTTAGTTACTTTGGGAAAAAAAATATTTTTTTAGTTACTTTGGAAAAAAAAATATTTTTTTAGTTACTTTGGAAAAAAAAAATATTTTTTTAGTTACTTTGGAAAAAAAATATTTTTTTAGTTACTTTGGAAAAAAATATATTTTTTTAGTTACTTTGGAAAAAAAAATATTTTTTTAGTTACTTTGGAAAAAAAAAATATTTTTTAGTTACTTTGGAAAAAAAAATATTTTTTTAGTTTCTTTGGAAAATTTTTTTTTTTTTAGTTACTTTGGGAAAAAAAAATATTTTTTAGTTTCTTTGGGAAAAAAAAATATTTTTTAGTTACTTTGGAAAAAAAAATATTTTTTTAGTTACTTTGGAAAAAAAATATTTTTTTAGTTACTTTGGAAAAAAAAATATTTTTTTAGTTACTTTGGAAAAAAAAATATTTTTTAGTTACTTTGGAAAAAAAATATTTTTTTAGTTACTTTGGAAAAAAAAATATTTTTTTAGTTACTTTGGAAAAAAAAATATTTTTTTAGTTACTTTGGGAAAAAAAAATATTTTTTTAGTTACTTTGGAAAAAAAAATATTTTTTAGTTACTTTGGAAAAAAATATTTTTTTAGTTTCTTTGGAAAAAATTTTTTTTTTTAGTTACTTTGGAAAAAAAATATTTTTTTAGTTTCTTTGGGAAAAAAAATATTTTTTTTAGTTACTTTGGAAAAAAAAATATTTTTTTAGTTACTTTGGAAAAATAAAAAATTTTTTAGTTACTTTGGAAAAAAAAAATATTTTTTTAGTTTCTTTGGAAAAAAAAATATTTTTTTAGTTACTTTGAAAAAAAAATATTTTTAGTTACTTTGGGAAAAAATATATTTTTTTAGTTACTTTGGAAAAAAAAATATTTTTTTAGTTACTTGGAAAAAAATATATTTTTTAGTTACTTTGGAAAAAAAAATATTTTTTAGTTTCTTGGAAAAAAATATTTTTTTTAGTTACTTTGGGAAAAAAATATTTTTTTAGTTTCTTTGGGAAAAAAAAATATTTTTTTAGTTACTTTGGAAAAAAAAAATATTTTTTTAGTTACTTTGGGAAAAAATATATTTTTTTAGTTACTTTGGAAAAAAAAATATTTTTTTAGTTTCTTTGGAAAAAAAATATTTTTTTAGTTACTTGGAAAAAAAAATATTTTTTTAGTTACTTTGGAAAAAAAAATATTTTTTAGTTACTTTGGAAAAAAAAATATTTTTTTAGTTTCTTTGGAAAAAAAATATTTTTTTTAGTTACTTTGGGAAAAAAAATATTTTTTTAGTTTCTTTGGGAAAAAAAATAATTTTTTTAGTTACTTTGGAAAAAAAAAATATTTTTTTAGTTACTTTGGAAAAAAATATTTTTTTAGTTACTTTGGAAAAAAAATTATTTTTTTAGTTACTTTGGAAAAAAAAATATTTTTTTAGTTAACTTTGGAAAAAAAAATATTTTTTTAGTTACTTTGGAAAAAAAATATTTTTTTAGTTACTTTGGAAAAAAAAATATTTTTTTAGTTACTTTGGAAAAAAATATATTTTTTTAGTTACTTTGGAAAAAAAAATATTTTTTTAGTTACTTTGGGAAAAAAATATATTTTTTTAGTTACTTTGGAAAAAAAAATATTTTTTTAGTTTCTTTGGAAAAAAAATATTTTTTTAGTTACTTTGGAAAAAAAATATTTTTTTAGTTTCTTTGGAAAATTTTTTTTTTTTTAGTTACTTTGGGAAAAAAAATATTTTTTTAGTTTCTTTGGGAAAAAAAATATTTTTTTAGTTACTTTGGAAAAAAAAATATTTTTTTAGTTACTTTGAAAAAAAATATTTTTTTAGTTACTTTGGAAAAAAAAATATTTTTTTAGTTACTTTGGAAAAAAAAATATTTTTTTAGTTACTTTGGAAAAAAAAATATTTTTTTAGTTACTTTGGAAAAAAAAATATTTTTTTAGTTACTTTGGAAAAAAAAATATTTTTTTAGTTTCTTTGGGAAAAAAAATATTTTTTTAGTTACTTTGGAAAAAAAAAAAATATTTTTTTAGTTACTTTGGAAAAAATATATTTTTTAGTTACTTTGGAAAAAAAATATTTTTTTAGTTTCTTTGGAAAAAAAAATATTTTTTTAGTTACTTTGGAAAAAAAAATATTTTTTTAGTTACTTTGGAAAAAAAAATATTTTTTAGTTACTTTGGAAAAAAAATATTTTTTTAGTTTCTTTGGAAAAAAAATATTTTTTTAGTTACTTTGGGAAAAAAAAATATTTTTTTAGTTTCTTTGGAAAAAAAATATTTTTTTAGTTACTTTGGAAAAAAAAATATTTTTTTAGTTACTTTGGGAAAAAAAATATTTTTTTAGTTACTTTGGAAAAAAAATTATTTTTTTAGTTACTTTGGAAAAAAAATATTTTTTTAGTTAACTTTGGAAAAAAAATATTTTTTTAGTTACTTTGGAAAAAAAAATATTTTTTTAGTTACTTTGGAAAAAAAATATTTTTTTAGTTACTTTGGAAAAAATATATTTTTTAGTTACTTTGGAAAAAAAAATATTTTTTTAGTTACTTGGGAAAAAAAATAATTTTTTA